>NC_045745.1:30004193-30004420 GCF_008692095.1 Etheostoma spectabile
TTGATACCTTTCAGTCGGGTTTCCGACCACACCACAGCACTGAGACGGCTCTCGTTAATGTCTTTAATGACATACAAAGATAATGGCAAAATGTCAGTCTTAGTATTACTTGACCTCAGTGCTGCATTTGACACGGTCGACCATGACATATTACTAGACCTATTGGAAAACTAGGCTGGCCTTTCTGGCTCAGTACTAAACTGGTTTGAATCCTACTTACAGAATAG
>NC_045745.1:30004430-30004572 GCF_008692095.1 Etheostoma spectabile
GTGTCAATAGGTAATTACACATCTGAACATACAAATATGACGTGCAGAGTTTCCCAAGGCTCCATTCTGGGGCATCTTTTGTTCAACATCTACATGCTTCCACTGGCTCAGATTATGGAAAACAACAAAATAAGTTACCATA
>NC_045745.1:30004597-30023290 GCF_008692095.1 Etheostoma spectabile
CAAGGCTTTACACAAAATCAGTTACAAAAAAAACAGTTAAAAAATAAAAACAGATCAAACATGTGAATAAACAGTTAAAAATAAGAACATTAAGACACATAAAAACAAAATAAAGTACAGGCAGCATAAGAAATTAAACATTAAAGAAATGAGCAGTCATTTAAAGAAAGGCAACATCAAAAGAAGGCTTCAGCCTGTTTAAAAGAACTGAGAGTAGCAGGGATCCCAGGTTTCTGGGAGTTTGTTCCAGATATAGGAGCATAGAAACTAACGCTGTCCCCCTGTTAGTTCTGACTCTGGGGACAGAAAGCAGACCTTCCCAGATGACCTGAGAGGTCTGGGGGGGTCATAGTGTAGTAGCAGATCAAAATGTATTTTGGACCTAAACCATTGAATGATTTTAACTAGCAAAAGTACTTTGAAATCAATTCTTTAGACACAGGAAGCCAGTGAAAGACTCAGAACTGGAGTGATGTGATCCAGTCTCTTGGTCTTAGTGAGGACCCGAGCAGCAGCATTCGGAATCAGCTGCAGCTGTCTGATTGATTTTCTAGTGAGACCTGGAAAGACGTTACAGTAGTCAAGTCTACTGAAGATGAAAGCATGGACAAGTTTTTCCAAATCCTGTTGACACATGAGTCCTTTAACCCTTGATATATTCTTAAGGTGATAATAGGCTGACTTTGTAATTGTCTTAATGTGGCTGTTAAAGTTCAGGTCTGAGTCCATGACTACACCAAGATTTCTGGCTTTGTCTGTTGTTTTTAACATTGTTGTTTGAAGCTGAGCACAGACTTTAAACCGTTCCTCTTTTGTTCCAAAAACAACCACCTCAGTTTTTCCTTCATTTAATTTCAGAAAGTTCTGGCACATCCAGCCGTTAATTTGTTCGATGCACTTAGTCAGTTTTTGTATTGGACTATAGTCCCCTGGCGATAGGGTTATGTAAATTTGTGTGTCGTCCGCATAACTATGGTAACTTATTTTGTTGTTTTCCATAATCTGAGCCAGTGGAAGCATGTAGATGTTGAACAAAAGATGCCCCAGAATGGAGCCTTGGGAAACTCTGCACGTCATATTTGTATGTTCAGATGTGTAATTACCTATTGACACAAAGTAATCCCTATTCTGTAGTAGGATTCAACCAGTTTATACTGAGCCAGAAAGGCCAGCCTAGTTTTCCAATAGGTCTAGTAATATGTCATGGTCGACCGTGTCAAATGCAGCACTGAGGTCAAGTAAACTAAGACTGACATTTTGCCATTATCTTTGTATGTCATTAAACATTAACGAGAGCCGTCTCAGTGCTGTGGTGTGGTCGAAACCCGACTGAAAGTGATCAAAACTGTTGTTTAGTGACAAGAAATGGGTGAGTTTCGAAAAAACGCTTTTTCAATGATTTTACTTAAAAGGGAAGGTTGGTTTGGCCTGAGCTGGTTTGGTATTGGCCTAGAGCTGCTCATTAGTGGATGTGTTTTGTTTTAAGAGTGGCTTGTTACTGCAGTTTTCAGGGCCTGTGGAAAGATCTTTGAAAGAAGAGACGGGTTCACAACTGTAGAAGATCAGAAGCCAAACAATTCAAGACATTTTTGAAAACACCCGTTGGTAAAATATCAAGGCAACAGGAAGATTTCAGATGTTGTATTTGTCCTCCAGGTTTTTATGGTTGATCGTATGAAATTCTGTCATTTGGAACTAGTTTTGCTTGAACACTGTGACAACACATATCCTGTACTTGATATGGAGGCACTGACAGTTTGTCTAATCGTCTGAATTTTGTCTGTGAAGAAGGAGACAAACTCATTGCAGGCCTTGGTAGATATCAGTTCAATCTACTGGCACTGGAGGGTTTGTTAACCTATCGACAGTAGCAACAAAGCACGTGAATTATTATTGTTTTTAGAGATAATATCAGAGAAGAAGGACCGCCTTGCATTCCTCAGTTCCAAATTATAAATGCGAAGTCTCTTTTTATAGGTGTTTATAATGACCAAGAGATTTGTTTTTCGCCACCTTCGTTCAGCTTTTCTACACTCTCTTTTTTCTGTTCTCACCAGTAGGACATTTCTCCATGGAGACTTTTCTTACTAGAGACGACTTTGACCTTAGTGGGCAATGGCATCAATAACATTTAATTTTACAGTTGAAATTATCTACAAGCTCAGTCACTGAGACCCCAGAGAGGGGGGGTGGAGGAGAAAAGCGAATGAATGTTTCATTGGTGTTTTCAGTGATATACCGTTTTCTGATTATCTTTGTTTGGACACTTTTGGGAACAGAGATAGTGCCGTTAAAGAAAACACAGGAATGATCTGAGAGAGCAACGTCAGTCACCACAACCATGGAAATGTTCAGACCCTTGGAGACTATCAGGTCCAGAGTGTGTCCCTTATTGTGCGTGGGCTCTGTCACATGCTGAGTCAGTCCATAGTTCTCAAAAACACAACACAGTTCTTTGGTCGTCCTGTCTTGGGGGTTGTCAACATGAATGTTAAAAACACCCAAAATGATTACACAATCTGAGTTAATGCAGATTATAGACAGCAGTTCAGTGAAGTCATCAATGAAAGTTGCACACTATTTAGGTGGCCTGTAGATATTTAGAAATATCGCTTGAGGGGAAGACCTTAAGTGAAGAGCCACATATTCAAAAGAAACAAAATTTCCATAACATATTTGCGTACAGTGGAATGAGTCATTAAACAAAATGGTCGCCATTTTGGTACCACCCCTCCTTCTTATTCACTCTATTCTCGCTCATAAAACTGAAGTTAGGGGAGCGACTCGATGAGAACAGAGCGCTGTTATTATAGTCTAACCAGGTTTCAGTTAAAAACATAAAATCTAGATTGTGATTATATAAAATCATTAATTAAAATGATTTTCCGCCAAAGACCTGATGTTTAGTAAGGCTAGTGTTAGTGTGTTTTCATTTTTTGGGACAGGCGTTGGCTGACGAGGAATGGATGCTAAATTGCAGTTAATGCTTGTTTGCCATTCTTTTATATATACTCCTACTTCCCGATACTGATACTACATTTTAGGCAGTATCGAGGTGATACTGATACTGGTATCGGAACATCTGTTTTCAACACTACGTAACACTAACTTATTAACTTTAGTTCTACAGTTATTTTTTGAATTATGGTCAGTAAACCTAATTTATAGGAAATTATACCTAATTTTGAGTAAGAAAAGCAGAAATTAGAAATTATTTAGACTAAAATAAAGGAATGTATGTTGATGGATATCACAGACTGGAATATTTCAACTTTTAGTCAATACTATTTAAAAACCACTTATACCACTATAATATTGAATAAGACACCCCAAAATTAATGAAAGTAGAGATTTGTACTTCCAAAGAGCGTTGTGTCGAACAATCATGTTATTTTGGGTAATTAAAAAGAACATTGATAGAAATGGGTCATTTGACCGAGGACAACATGAGGGTAACCTCTGTGTTCATGGGCATATATATATATAACACCTTCCTTTGGTACTTGTAGATGAGCGAAATTCAATGCTTAAGCGGGAGAGAGACACTTATGTACAAGTAAAATTAATGATTAAAAAATTTTTCTCAAAAGTACAAAATTGCGATAAAGGTGGAAGTAACAAATTACATTTACTCTCTTCTAGTCTCGCTTTGCCAGACCAATTCCCCCACAATGCTGCAGAGCTGCACAGGAGGGTCTGGCTAGTCCACACAGCATTCCAGGATGGGAGAAAAACGTGCTCTGGTTTAATGGCATTCTTTAAACCAATGCTTCAGAGGTGCTCAGCACTGCACAGAGCCCAGGTGCTGCTGGAAAATAACCTCGGAAGGAACTTGTTTTGTGAAATCAGATTGGACAGATAGTCCACTAGCTGTCTCAATTTACCATGCGGAGATCTGAGAAGCAGTTTGCCATAGTCCTCAGAAATCCACCAGAGTTAAAATGCCAACACGATGAAGCAATAGGTAATGGAAATCCAGTCAAAAAAGGACATATGGCAAAATTTCCGGCGGCAACGGGGAAATGCCGGAAGTGTAAGGTCGGGGATATAGACTAATTCTCTCCAAATTTAAAAAAGTAATTTACCTACTGTACAATTAAATCTACAGTTTGGTCGTGAATTAGATACCCAGTGCAGACAACAAAAAACTCTCCAGGTCACAAGAGACACTGAAACACACACACAGCAGTAGAACGCACTCTATATTGGATTTATTGTTCTTTGACCTAGTATAGTGGCTTGCATAGTTTACACACCCATGCTAAGTTGATTAAAAAGAGGAATAAAAACATATTTTGGAAATTAATCTTAATGCCTTAATAAATGGTAGGAAAATCCACCTTTAAGGACACAGATTTCTTTGTGAATGAATAATAAATTGTAAATATAAATGTTCTCCCTGAAAATACAGAGGGCATAAGTATACCACCCATATGTTAAATTCCCTTAGAAGCAGGTACATTTTAATTTTGAAGGCTCGTTATTTCATAGATCCGGATACTATGCATACTGATGAAGTTCCCTTGGCCTTTGGAATTAAAATACCCCCCCCCCCCCCCCCCCCATCATCACATACAACTCAATGACAACCATACTAGATATGGAATTGCCCTGTTGCTGAAATGTGCTATACAAATAAAGCTGCCTTGCCTTCCCTTGCCTATATACACTGATCCGATACCACATAATAAAGCCCTGAAGAAAATCCATGTTAAAGTATTTTTATTTTATATTTATCATATCTTATATTTTTTTATCTTCTTTTTCTGTCTGTATAACTAGATAACATTCATTGTTTGAGGAGCTTAACCTGAGGCAGACCGACAAAGATAGAAATCGTATCACATCCATAAAGAGATAGTAGTATACAGTTGTTAAAACATAAAATATGACACACTGGTATCGGATCAGTACTCGGTATCGGGAATAAAAAATAAATAATAATAATAATAAAAAAAAGGTATCAGACCATCTCTAGTTGAAAACGTCAAAAAGTGACAAACATTGAAAAAAAGGGAGTGGGTGTTTAAAAGGGTACAAAAAAGTAAGAAAAAGTTGAAAACATTGATAAAAAACATCAACAAAAGTGTGGATTTTCAATTTTGACAGGAAGACAACACGTGGGTCAAGGATGACGTCATTATGAGATGGATAAGCGTGCATTCACACGGGCTGCATCGGTCCTCAGACACTTAATAGACACGTCTGCCCATTCACTTTGAATGGGGAGGGTAGCAAATTTAGACTGCTGCGGTAGGGGTGCAAGGGTTAGCCGGAAAAAACGCAGCAGCCTGCGGCAAAAAGTTAAGACAGATTCAACTTTTGGAGAAACGCAACCTGAAGTCACGCTGCGGTTGCCAAATATGTAACCGGCAATCCGATTTGTCAGTCCTGGCAGTGTGAAAAAGTTAAAGTTCCGTAGAGTGAACAGGAAACATCACTGCCTCCATCTCTGCCACGAGAAGGTTTTAAACACAGTGAGGGTTAAAAATGAATCCGTTTTATTCTGGTCTGAATGTGTCCTAACGGATGTAACTCCCTCTCACTCAAAGAAAACGTGCTTCGCCTTACAACGTAGTGTTATGCGTGTAAAAACGGTTCAGGCTCTCTTTTTGTTTTAATATGTTGTTGGCAGGCTGTAGCTGCTGTGGAGTTTATATTATGAATACATCTCTGTGTTGGCTGCCTTGGTGATGCATGATTCTGCTCTTAAAGTGGCAGCCTATTTAATGTATTCAGCCGAAAAATGCTTGCTGCACCCACCGCACTGCCCATAACTCTTTATCCATTTCTGGCCTTTTTTGTTTGATTTAAATTTAGTGGTCCCCATTGCTGATTAATTCTAATAAGGTGCTGTGTACGTTGACATGTTAATGGCATTTATTTTTTAGTCTGAAGGTCTTATTTAATTAAAGTTTTATTAGATTCATAATCATATAATGTAACTTTTTACTTAAGGAAAACGGCCAAGTACTTTTACTTGACTATGATATTCTATCATTCTTTCTATCCCGGTTTTTTATTAGATGTGTAGAGATTGTAGACACATTAGACATTACAACTGATTAAGAGGAGGAACATAACTCAATAAGTGGAAAAAAGAATTAAGTGGGTGAGGAAAAGATGAGTTTATCATACTTTTGCTATTGTGTGTCTGTTAAGCTCTCTGCGGGCCTTATTTAGAGCCCTGGTTGTGAGGACGGCAGCAGTGTAATTGTTTAGGGGTCCTGTACGCAGGCCGCCAGGAGGTCAATCACATCCATTAACAGACGTCCAGCCCGGGCTGTTTAGAGGAGCCCTGTTGATGTATCGAGTGGAAGCTGTACACCTCTCCTGGGTTATTTCCATCTGCGTTCAGTCTGCACATCCACTGTATGCAGCTGATGAGGAAAGTCTGTTGCTAGGACACCAAGTCCTATTAAATGAATAATGTGAAATAAATTCCTTTTGAATGGTTACTTCCTGCATTCTTGTATTCTATTTAGTTTTTGTGTGTGTTGGCGACAACACAGAAAGACTTTGTTGCATATTAATTAATCATGAAACAAATGTATTACAAGGTTTCTCGCTGACGCTCATTTGTGTCTAAGTCTATGGTTAGGCATAACAGGTAAACACTCATAGTTAACAAAGTAGGAATTTCATTATTCAGGAATACATAACTTTAAAAAACACAATATTTCTCAAAAAAAAAAAATATATACAAAAAAATGGTGGAATGTAGATTTGTGTGCGCACATGTATATTCTTGGACAAATAATACATGTGCTGACTAGTTCTTTTTTTTGTTTAAGCAGTTTGTTGTTTGCAGAGGATAAAGAATGGCGTACTTATTAACGACTACTTTTACAATGACTACTTTCACATACAGAGATCATACATTCTGATTTTATTTTATTCACTCTTTTATCATCCAGTCAATTATAACAAAAAAAGAACATAAAGAAACTACTTTAATGTAGAATTCCTTTAGGTTTTTTGTTTTTTTTTACGTGGAATCGGATCGGTGTATAAACTCCAGTACTTCCTGATACCAGCGTTTTAGGCAGTATCAGAGGCGATACTGATACTGGTATTGGAACACCTCTAGCAGTACCAGTGCCATGTCTCATCTCTGTAAACTGTTATTTTGCCCAACTAATCTTTTGCATTCTGTTGCCCTCAGGAGTACACCATCGATGTCTTCTTCCGTCAGAGCTGGAGGGACGAGAGGCTGAAGTTTGACGGGCCCATGCAAGTTTTACCCCTCAACAACCTCCTGGCCAGTAAGATATGGACTCCGGATACATTTTTCCACAATGGAAAGAAATCAGTGGCCCACAACATGACGACTCCTAACAAACTGCTACGACTAGTCGACAACGGAACACTTCTCTACACAATGAGGTGAGACACTTTTTTAAAAAAAAAGGACTGCCATTAATATTGTATGTTAATATAGAGCTTAACAGCGTGGTTTGGGAAGTTAAAGTCCCATTCAGTTTATCCATAAGGATTTTGATTATTAGCCATAATGTCTAAAACCATCCAAGGTAAACTGACCACAGGTTCCTGGGTTGTGAAACAAAAGTTTCTGCTCCAGTAGAAGACACAAGTCAGTATGAAACCAACCTTAATTTGCAATCTTATGGACAAATGCTACACTACCCACAACTTGTTACCGTGGAAATATTTACTGCACCTCTGAAGCTGTGAACGGCTAGAGCGGGCTTCCGCAATTGAAGTATATGATAGTTCAGTCTAGTACAGTCTTGTACCTTGGCCTTTTTTGCCGTTTTCAAAATGTTGTTTTGAAAAAACACATTTAAGTGGGCGGCTGAGCTCTATTGCACTTTACCAGGCAAAAGGTCTTCAGCCATGGCCGTGTACTTGGGCACAGTAATGCGGTATGCTAAATGTGAATGTTAACACTAACTTGCACCTAGTGATAACTATATGCTCATGTTTAGCAGATCATGTTCACCATTTTAAGTTGTAATTTGCTACTGGGCATTAAATATAAAAGGGGTTAGTGCTTGGTACAAACAAATGTTTGACTCAGAATCTTCAAAGTGAGCTGACTATACTGAATCAACATTGCCACTGACTGAATCAGTAGCTTTTAGCAGTAGAGCTTCTCACTGGTGACTGAAAGCAGCACTGGCAGCTCAGCCGGGATACACAGTACATTAGTTAAAAGCAGGGCCGGTTAACGTTTCAGGGCTCGGTACCTTTTCAATGCCAAATTTTATAAAACAAAAAGAAATTACAACATTACGGCACAAATCTTTTTCTTTTTTTTCAGCTCTTACTACATGAGCCTTGTCTCCGTGCATAACGTAGAGTTTTTCCTGCGTGTCTGTACGACGTGTGACGTTAGACAGCCAATTACAAACATTATTTGATCTTGGTAGAAGCTTGCTTATTGGCTGACGCTGATGAGATTTCCTCCTTAGGTATTGAAATTGACGGGGCATTTTTCAATACTCAATACTTGACACTACATGCTAAAAAAAGAATTACATTTGGTACCCAGCCCTACTTAAGAGAAAAACAGTGAACACCATAGAGATAATTATGATGTAATAGCGCTGTTGCAAATAGCCCTTAACCTTCCAGACAGTGCTTGTATTGACCTAGTTTTGTACTGAAATGAACCGCTTGAACAAGCAACACATAGGGCATAACTGTGTAATGAAAGGTGATGCGTTGAACAGTGATGTGATCAAACAGCCTATAAAAAAAGCAAATGAACTACACAGTCAGTGACTATATGAATGTTTGAACTGAAAACTAAACAACTGAAATCAACAGTGCTTCATCATTTCTACCTCTAGAGGGAATGCCATTTGTTTTGCAGGTAATTAGTCATGAATCAAAGTATTGGACAAAAAAAGAAATTCTCAATTTCAGTCCCTCTAGGATTTTGCGATGTGGCGATCGCGCCAATTCACGCCAACTCAACCAATCATCGTGACTGGTGCAACCCGCAATTTTGACCAAGCACTGGAACTTTTCCCAAAATGTGATCAATCACTGGAGTTTCCCCAACCAATCCCAGCAGCACCACGTGCCAGACTTTGTATCAGTATGTGATTCTGAGAGCCAATGACCAAGCGGGAGTGAGAACGGGTTGACGTCACACGTACGTCGCCAAATTAATTTCCTCGTGTCTGCTTTGAAGACAAGACGTGTGTGACTCGAACATCTCACATTAACCAACAAAACGTACAGCGAAAGACCACGCAAAACATTTCAGACAGCGCTGCTAACCTGTAGACATTTTTAACATCAATGTACGAGGCTGTTCCAATCCTGTCGGCTCTCTGCAGCGGGCGGGGCTGCTGAGCTCCCCCCGACCGACCGACCGACCGACCGACCGACCGACACACACACACACACACACACACAAAACCTCAAAAAAAAAAAAAAAAACTCAATTGAGGACAGCTACACTCGCTATTGTGAAAGCAATGATAAGTTAAAGTCCACTAAGTCCTTTTTCAAACCGTATGAATGTTTTTCATATTATACCAACATCTGTAGCACCCTGTAGCCTTTTTGGTAAGGTTACTAGGAAAACTCAGCCCAGAGTAATTTTATTCTCCACAAAACAAGTTTCCTTTTTATTTTTAAAGAACTGTACAGAAATCGCAACTTTCTCCATCTCCCGCAACTTCATTGCAACAAATTTTAGGCCACAACAATCCCAAAAAAAGGCTGGGAAATCCTGGAGGGACTGGAATTTGTACCTGGTGATGGTGCAAGATGAAAACCAAAAGTTCATCACCAAAGTTATTACAAGTCATCCTGAGAGGGACATGAATATCTTTAACAATCATTAATGGCAATTTATCCAATAGAATTTAAGACATTTTACATTTCACATACCACATACCATAATATGTCAGGTGGTGATGGATGAAAAGTCCAGGTATTCAAAATTGAGTTGCAAGGAGTTTTTTGCAGCAGCGATCTGGATCATATCAGATCATTTCATCTGTCAGATAACAGAGACAACTCAGTGAATAATCACTTGATCAAAGGAGGGCCATTGTGAGTATGTCAGGCCTAAAATACACTGCAAGTAGCATCAGCTACCGAGACAGTCCCAGTCAGTGAGTGAGTACCATTAGCTACACGCCTGGAGCAAAAATAATGAGTTGGTTTCAACCCATCCAATCAGTGGCTCTGTCAATCAGCCTTTGCATCTGAGCATTGAATTACTTTAAAAGAAATTATATGAAGCTCATCCACAAGGTCAGTATTGATTTTCCAAAAGTGAAAATGTTTTAGCTGTAGTCCCACATGAGTAGATTTGTGATGTGGTGGCAGTTCTGCCAAGGCCAAGAAAGACAACGGACCTCTAATAAGGTGGAAGGACAGTTATATTTACATAACCAAGTAAATTCATGGCAATATGAAGCAAAGTGTGATCAACCTCTGTCAGACAAAAAAAAGCCTTTTTGGTTATCAGATGTCCAGTTTAAAGCTAAACTTTTATTCAATTAAAAGCCACCAATCAAAACTTCATTTCATGAGCCACTGTCTTTTGTGATCTATTTTCAATGGGGCTTATTAAGATCCTGTGATTTATTTATAGTATTAAAAGCTACAAATTTCTATTTTACCTGACACTACAAAATATAAGAAATCATAAGGCTAATTACTTTCAAGTACTTTCAAGAATGTTGTAAGGGTTTAATTCAGCCTTATATTCATAACGGAGCATTAGGTGATGATTAAGGGGGTCTAAAAGTATAGTTGGCTGTATTGTTGAAGGCACTGGGTGACACTCCAAAGGAGACTGATAACTTAAATTTCCCTGAGCACTCATCACAGGTATTAAGCTTTAGGATTTAAACCAATCTATTTTTATGGAAAGTTTAGTCTGAAGTGCATCACCATAGTACCTTGTGTTGATTTACACTTAAAGATTATTTTTTGGGCATTTTAGGCCTTTATCATATAGGACAGCTTAAGATGTGAAAGGGGGGGAGAGAGAGGGGGAATGACATGCAGCAAAGGGCCGCAGGTCGGAATCAAACCTGCGGCCGCTGCGACAAGGACTGGGCCTTTGTAGATGGGGCGCACACTTCACCAGGTGAGCTATCCAGGCTTCCCAGTCTTGCTTTTTAACCATGTAAGTGGCATGGCTGTAGTGATGGCAGTGTTGGTCGGTCCACCACTTTGGTCCTGACTGAAATCAATAGTAACGTAATGATGCATAACTTATCATCTAGCATCATCATCATCATCAGGTCAGAATTTGTTTCCAATAATTTAACGTATGACAAAATACCTGTAAAACCTAATTAATTGCACCATTTGTTTTGTGCTAATTAGAAAATGAAAAGCACTGCTATGCCTACAGTGTGTACAAGCTCACGAGCTGCTAGCATGGTTTTAGCCTCAGTCTTGCTTCCTTTTACTTCATAGTAAGTTGTCATTGCACTAAAACTCTTTTGTTGTCTTTGATCAAAGTAATTCAAAATTTGTTATCTACCTCTTTTATTTATTTGCCTTTGTTTCAGTCAGAATGTCAGTACGGCCAAGGAATGAGAAACATTTCATCAGTTAGTTGCGGCTTTAGGTGCTGCATGATATGCAGCGGTGCATTGCTCACATTTGATTTATGTTGTATTGCATTTATTCACATAGTTACAGAGCCACTTATCAGTAATGAGGCAGCACAATAAAGAAGCCATGAGGGTGTATAAAAAGATTATAAAAGATGAGGATTGTATTAAGTGGAACACAAGGAGCTAAGGAGTCTGTAGAAATGGTCTGTGATGTTACTGGTTTTAATACTAGGGCTGCAATACAACATGAAACAGACTACATTACATCTTTTATCATGCTCTTTATAGAATATACAAGTTTACATGTCAAATATGGCACAAAGGCATACAATACATATAGTTCAATAACTCATACCAGTTCTGTAGTCAAGACCACCTAAACCGAGACATCACCAAGACCAGAGTGTATCGAGACCAAGTCAAGACCAAGACTTTAAAGGGAAGACCGAGACCAAGTCAAGACCAAGACTTTAAAGGGTTAAGACAGAGACCAAGACCAGACCAGTGCCAGACAGCCAGACCTTCTCCTGTCTTCCATATTCACTTTCTTGGGAGTGCATGTTAAGGGCGGGAAGAAGGGGTTGACAGTAACAAGTTACAAAATTAGAAATGAGTCAAGCTATTGGTTGCATTTAAAGCAGGAAGTTTGACATCCAATCACAGCAAGGATGTCAACACAGAAAATTAGACAATGCAGAGCCAACCTGCAGTTGAGGTCTTGAAATGAAGTCCTATTCAGTCCTATTCATCAGAGACCGAGTAAAAATGCGGTCAATTCCGAGACAGGATCTTCAAAACGTGGTCTTGAGACTTAAGTGGACAAGTGGGCCACTAGGCAAGCGTGCTAGCCAATGTGCAGACAGTGAGCTAGGTGGCCTTTGTGATGTCCTTTCGCTGAGACTTGGCTGGATCCTGGTGTACCGGTGCAATTTAACCAGGCGACTCTCTTTCTGTGTGCCGATCCGACGGCCACATTCTGCTTTGTGATGAATCATGCACGAGTTTAAAGAGCTAATGGGGGGGCGAACTCTAGCTCACCCAGTGTGTGCATCCCACATAGGCTGAGTCCTTGGCAGCAGCCCGGGTTTGAGCCCGACCTGCGGCCCTTTGCTGCGTGTCATCCCCCATCTCTCTCCACCTTTCCTGTCTATCCACCGTCACTATGAAATAAAGGGAAAAAAATATCAGGAGCGGTGATGGGATAACATTACACTGGGAATGTATCTCATACGATCTCATGTGACAAATTGACTGACAAGCATGAAACTGTAGAAGTGGTCACGCTACCTTCAGTATACCTTACATGTTTTACAAATGACAATAATATATATACACTAACTATATTTACTTGCACAGAGACTCTGTGCCTATTCCGGGTTGCTCAAAAAAAAAAACTTTGAATTGATGCATGGACTATAAATGTTGTAATTGGGTTACAAAAACCCAGTTCGTGGTCCATTTATGAGTACTTCAGTCTACGGTGGGATGGCTTTTTGGGCTGCTGTTTTGTTTGAACTTAGCAAATGTAATCCCCATGTTGATAAAACATGTATGAGTGAGATAATATGCACCATTTACTTACAGAGTGCATTTTGTGGCCCAGCCATCTGACCAAATTAAATAAACTCTGGTGCTCTCTGGAGGTTAGTTCTCTGTTGTAGTGAGCTGAGCCCTCATTACCACTGGTGGTACCACATGACGGAGGAGAGAGTGCAGTGTCTCCAGTCTTTACGACACACAAGTACTGCACACCAACTACATCAATATATTACACTGTTCTATTACATTATTTACTGTATTATATTTCCGTATTAGCACAGACAAACAGGAACATTACTTAATTATATTATATATTCTGATGTATTATATTACTCTACATGCATTCCAGCTAGTAATCACTAGGGGTGTAAATCACACGTGAATCGATTCTTTGGACAACGATACAATATTTGCTCATATAACAAAGTCTGCAACTATACAATGTCCATTCGGTTCAATTCAGGGGCCTGCGACAGATACAAGACAATACATAAGCCCATTTAACACAATCGGTTACACACACACACACACACACACACACACACATATATATATATAATATATATATATATAATATATATATATATATATATATATATATATATATATATATATATACACACACACACACACACACACAAAAAGCAACTAAAATATAATTTCATTACTAAGCTCTTCCAGACATTTCAATTGAAAACAAACCACTCTTTTAAATAAAAAAATGAATATAAAGTGGGAATTTCAAAATAAAGGCGCATCTTAAAGATGACAAAATGTATATTTCTTTTGAGAATATTGGTGACTGAGAATTTAATTGATATATCGATCCAGATCGATGTATTGTTACACCCCTGGTAAATCACACCAATATGTCACTTAACTTGAGGCAGTACTGCACTATTATAAATTAAAAAACACTGGTCATAGGTACTATTTGTACAGCTTGCCTTGTAATCTTGTGTTCAGATTCAGTTCAGAACAGATCTTGTATAGTTTCTATTTGTATTTCTAATCTGATTTTCATTATACAGTTGTTGCTTTTTTAACTTATATCTAATATTTATTTTTGACTTTTCTTTATCTGTAGCCTACTCATTTCCGTCCTAGTGCTGCTGCAACATCTGTTTTTGGGATCAATAAAGTAGAGCACCAGACTTTTTTCACTGGTAACATTGGTGCTACAGACCTCCAATAATTTGCATTTACTAGTTTTGCATTGATGCTAAAATTGGACGGTGACTCGAGACTTGATATTTGTAAATATATAACTCATCCAACCACTGAAAGAAGTCGGCAACACACACACACACACACACACACACACACACACACACACACACACACACACACACACACACACACACAACACACACACACACACACACACACACACACCACACACAACACACACACACACACCACACACCCCAACCCCACACACACACACACACACACACACACACACACACACACACACACACACACACACACACCTTTTCCCTTGTACCACAACCATAACATTATTATGTTTGAAAGTGGTATTTTTCTTCTTCTTCACTTTCTCAGTCGGTCTCTCCCTGCCTGAGCTTTTATCATCAGCACCGTCTAAGTCGGAATATCTCTCTCTCTCTCTCTTTAAAATAATTAGCTATAGACTCACAATATGCAATCATTTCAACCATTGTGGTCACAGTCTGGAGCCCTAATGGCTCATCTGAAGGCTCATCTTATAGTATCCTGCAAACACACACTGTGGCTTAAAAATGGCAGGAGTACTCTGGTATTGAGGCAGCTCCTTTGTCATGTAAAAAATAAAGAAAAAAAAATAGAGACTTTGATTTTCTTCTTCTGGAACATAAAAACATTTCAGGGGACATTCATCTCATGTCTGACAATGAATTGTGGTCTGAAAAGGCATTGTAACGGTTCTGGTGATTTATGTCATGATGTGTTTGTAAAAGCCGCCTCAACCATACTGCAGCCTGACATGTTGAGTATCCCTCCCCCTCTGTCCTCTTCAGGTTGACCATTCATGCTGAGTGCCCCATGCACCTAGAGGATTTCCCGATGGATGCACACGCCTGTCCTCTGAAATTCGGAAGTTGTAAGTTAGTCCAGATGGCCACAATAAAACAAACTTTAAATCCTACTGTAGAAACAGCGGTGATTGTAAAAACTTCAGAGGACTCAAACGGCGCTCACCCCTTAGAATATGATACTTTGGGATAACTTTCAAAGGGAGTGTTTGTTTTAGCAACAGTAGTCCAATACTGGCTTGAAGTAAGAGTTCCCTTGATACATTATCTTGATAAATTCTTAGAGTCTACACCCATGCTACTTGCTCTGTAAGGCTGTATTTATACTACTGATATTTGGCATGTAATGTTTACCATGCCAACCATTTTAGTGTAGCGTGTTAACATGCTACCATTTGCTAATTAGTAGCACTAAATACAAAGTAAAGCATAGGCTAATGGGAATGGTATTTGTTTTGCTGCTACTTTGTGCCAATTACTGTTGTCTCTGTTGCCCAGATGCTTACACAAACAACGAGGTGATCTACCTGTGGACCCAGGGAGACGAGAGGTCTGTTGCTGTTGCAGAAGACGGCTCCAGGCTGAACCAGTATGACTTACTGGGACATGTTATTGGCAAAGAAACCATCAGTTCCAGTACAGGTACACTATATGCCTTTCTCAGCTCAGAGAGCAGTATACAGTACAGTACTTTAAATAAAATCCAATTTGGTGTGTTTTGAAAGTTACATCTTAAACCAGACAACATACTACACTAAGCTTGTATGCCCACAGTGTAAACAGGCTGGACAACCAAGCTGCATTTTACAGCAGTCTGACAACTTTTGCAGACCCAATCCTATTTTGATGGAGGATACTGCAAGCAGTGAACCAAAATGGAGTATGTCATGGGAAGAAACTCCTACCTTTGACAGATACACTCTTATTAGTTTTTCGGCATACAAATTTGAAGTAAATTAAATTGCCTTCCTTTTTTATTGACATACTGTATACTGGCACTCTTTTTTTTTAAATAACAGTCTTTTCTCTAGTTTCTGTCATTTTGTTATTCAGCTTGCATTTTTTTGAGAAAATGATGAGTTTTCGGTTTTCGGGAAACTATTCAGCGTATTTACAAAGATAATATGAGGAGATGTTCCAGAGGTGAAAGTCTTATTTCCATTCTGTCTTGCACTATAGCCTTGAATCTACTTCAATAAGCACAGAAACAAAAAGGAAAATCTGCCAGCCCATGCTTTTGATTACATATTAATGTGATCTTAAATTCTCATCTTTCAGACTGTTGTAGAATCCTTTTATCTGTCACACACAATCAAATCACATTCTATATTGCCCCGGTGGGGGACTTAAAGCAGATGGCAACACTATCATAAAGGGATAAAACAAAACGTTACTGTAAGGGCTTGGTACTGAAATATGCTAGGAAGTAATAGACCATTCACAGCAATTATCTTGCAGTAAATAATAAGCGTTCAACCAGTTCTGACAAAGTGCTGTGTTTTTATAATGTTCATAAGTAGCTATTATAAGACACTGAGGTGCCAGCTCAATGCCATCAATACAACATGTTCAACATCTCCAGCTTTAGGTAACAGTGCAAGAAGATTACTGCAAAGCTATAGATAACAGGTTACTTCAATGGGGAAATTAGTCGTTACTGGAGTGCATTGTTTACAACTGAGTCACACTGGCCTTTCATTTGGAGAGATTTAACCTCTTTTGTCAAGCTGTTTGCTCGTTCAGCTCTTAAGAGGTAAGCTACAAGGTAAGAGTGTGTTGAAAGCTGTTGAATAACAGCACTTTATAACTCTACAGAGGAACTTCTGTTTGGCGGTTTAACCTTAAGCCAAGTGAACTGCAGACGACAAACTAAAGTCAGGCTGCACGTTTATGGACAAAATGCTAATCACGATTATATTGATCAATATTAAGATCACGATTAATTATCAAGATTATTTGTTGATTTGAACCCACAAAATGTTATTGTCACTTAGGTTATTTCTAACTGTTTTCACATCCATATTGTGCTACAGTCCTCTTATGTTGAAGTTGTATGTTGTATGCCCGTTATCTACCGGACAAAATATCAACGGGGATTTTGGTACCTCATTACGGTGCCAATTAAATGCCTGCGCTGTCTGCGTCAGACGTTAGAGACAACAGAAACATTGCAGCGTTACACAACAGGTAACATTAATGTTAGCTACAGTAGTAACTGGATTAAAAAGGTAAAAATGATTTAAAAAAATAAAACTTAATGTCAGAAGTGTGGACTGGCGCCGCCGCCGCTGTGTTTCTCCATGTTGCTGGGAGCCGTGTGAGAGTAAAAGGGGGCGGGGCTGCGTGGAGAGTAAGACGGGAGATACAAACACAGGCACGGCTTTACAGAAGAAATGGGTCATGTAAAGCATGAAGAAAAAACAAAACATCATTCTATGAACGGAATGACATTTAAAATATTGCTTGATCACGCAAATTTGATTGTGGGAAGCCAAAATCCTGAACGTGATTAAAATTTGATTAATTGTACAGCCCTAAACTAAGGTCTGGCTACAATTACAGAAATACAAGGTTGAGTCAACAGGATTCCTTTGATGAACTGTTTCAGCTTGTGGGTGTGAAAAAAAATCTAATTTCTTTAAAGTTTAAGTGTAATGGACTACAGAGAGCCAAGGGAATGGGAGGATTTGGGCCAGTTCAGCTCTGGTTAGAGTCGGCTCTGAAAAGACACCTCAGGGAATGAAAGGCTGGTTTTCTCATCTCTTTAGAACGCAGATTACAGACAAGGCAATGAGAGCTGGTGCTTGGGGGAACATTTACTGCCGTTGGTGACAAAATCTGAGCTGTAGGAAATGCTTAATATCAAGGGTCAGAAGAATGACGCAAGTAGATATTCTTCACATCTACAGCAAAGAGAACTGTAGGAAAACATACTGTAGATATGTCTTTAAAGCATTACTCCGCTAAAAATCTATATCTTGAGAATCAAAGGGTTGGCAGTGGTTGACAGATGGCTCTGAGAACCTTGTACATCCTTTGTGGAGGAAAGCAGACGTCCACAAAAAGCTAAAGCAGCGTTTCAGAGCCATCTCTTCAGCCTAGATTCCTTCAAAAGACCTTCCTTCCATCCATCCATCCATCCATCCATCTTCATCCGCTTTTCCAGTATCGGGTTGCAGGGGGAGCAGCTCCAGCAGGGGACCCCAAACAACTCCAGCAGGGGACCCAAAACATTAACCAATCCCGACTGGGGGATCCCGAGCCGTTCCCAGGCCAGGTTGGAGATATAATCCCTCCACCTAGTCCTGGGTCTTCCCCGAGGCCTCTTCCCAGCTGGACGTGCCTGGAACACCTTCCTAGGGAGGCGCCCAGGAGGCATCCTTACCAGATGCCCAAACCACCTCAACTGGCTCCTTTTGACGCAAAGGAGCAGCGGCTCTACTCCGAGCTCCCTATGGATGACTGTGCTTCTCACCCTATCTCTAAGGGAGACGCCTGCCCCAATCCTGAGGAAACCAATTCCGACCGCTTGTACCCTGGATCTCGTTCTTTCGGTC
>NC_045745.1:30023300-30023877 GCF_008692095.1 Etheostoma spectabile
CCTTCATGACCATAGGTGAGGGTAGGAACAAAAACTGACTGGAAGATCGGGAGCTTTACCTTCTGGCTCAGTTCCCTTTTCGTCACAACGATGCAATAAAATGATAAAATGTTATATCGCACTCGCTGCGCTGATTGCAGTTTTCAGGTGCTGATCCTCATCCCAGCCGCTTCACGCTCAGCTGTGAACCAATCCAGTGAGCGCTGAAGGTCACAGGCCGATGATGCCATCAGGACCACATCATCCGCTAAAAGCAGCAATGAGATCCCCCGCCCACCAAACTGCAACCCCTCCCCATCCCGACTACGCCTCGATATCCTGTCCATAAATACTACAAACAGGATTGTGACAAAGCGCAGTCCTGGTGGAGGCCAAACCTCACCTGGAACGAGTCCAACTTACTGCTGAGAACCCGGACACAGCTCTCGCTTTGGTCATACAGAGATTGGATTGCCCTGGCAAGGGGGACCCCCCCCTATACTCCAGCAGCACCTCCCACAGTGTCTCCCGGGGGACTCAGTTATACGCCTTCTCCAGATCAACAAAACACACGTAGACCGGTTGGGCATACTCCCAG
>NC_045745.1:30023887-30028984 GCF_008692095.1 Etheostoma spectabile
GGATCCTTGCGAGAGTGAAGATCTGATCCATTGTTAAAAGACTTTCTATCAATCAAAATATTCAAGAGATGAGGGAATATTGTTGCTTAACGTAAATGAAGACCCATTACAAAACACATTTTACCTCCATTTTAGTTCTGACCATTATGATGTTCAGAGAGATATATTGACATTTTTTTCAAGACCTCGAGTACCTTTTTCTATTATTGTTTGTACCTCACTTTTTGTACCTCACCAATTGTCATCTATTTTTTCACGTGAATAGTGCAGGTGCTGCTTTGCCATGACCTCTAACCCCTTTCACAGAAAGGACAATTCTGCCCATCTGCACCAAGAACATTCAAATCAGTGATGTCCGTCATTTCGTTTGTTTCCACCCTTTTAACTTCAACCTTCTACGCTTGTCTGAACAGATCCTAGTTTAAACTAAAGTGAAATTGAGGTCAGTTATGTGACTGTTTTTTTTTTTTATATATATATACAAAGTGCACATGACAACCTCTTTGGAATCCTTTTAAGCACACAATGTCTTTTAAGCTACATTTTCTATGTTTTAATACGGGGCTGAAGACAATCATGAGCTACTTTGATGATTCAAATGTTCTAACTTTAATAAATCTTACTTTGAATATTTCAGCTAATGTTGCTCCCAATTGGGCATAGTATTAATAATTATGACCATGTGTGTGTGTCTCTCTCACTCTCTTTCTCTGTCTCTCTCCTTCTCTTTCTATAATTCTCCCCTCTCCCTTAGGAGAATACGTAGTGATGACAACATATTTCCATTTGAAAAGGAAAATCGGCTATTTTGTGATTCAAACCTACCTCCCGTGCATCATGACTGTCATACTGTCTCAGGTCTCCTTCTGGCTAAACAGAGAATCCGTTCCTGCTCGCACTGTTTTTGGTGAGTGCCATCTTCTGTTCATGATTCAACCAACAAGAAATGACTGAAATGAGTGATTTTAAAAAGTCAGACCTCTTGATGGAGCTTTTAAAATTATGGGCAAAACAAATAGCATTTTTTCACCATCAGCTGATTCAGCAAGTTGCAAAACAAGTAGAGGGCTCAAAAAGTTCCCCTTGGAAAGTTCTAATCAACACAACGATGTACAAAATATAGCTAGGTGCACATGGGCATGAATGAGCAATTTACTTTTTTCCAAAGCTTTCATCCCAGTATTGACTTTCTCCAACCTCTGTAACTGCAAGCCCTAATTAATCAAAGATGTCAAAGCCAAGTTGGAGAGTATCAAATTAGTAAATTGTGGCAGGTGATGGACGATGTGTTGCATCTCTTGAAGAGGATGTTCGGCTGCTCTTTCAACTATAGCCACAGCAGCTCTAGGTCATTAAGAAAGAACCAGACGGATCCATTTTAAAAAATGAGGTAATCCCACCAAAGTCACCATGGACTCATGAGAAGTGTCAGATCACACATTTGCAGTAGTGGAACCAAATAAATCAGTTTGGTTTCAAGAAAATGGGTTCATGCGGTTCAAAGCATCACCATGTTGAAAAAAAGTATAATAAAAAAATAAAAACATTTAACCGAATCAAACCTTATATATGAGTAGCTTCTATTTTACAAATAATATGCTCATTCTAATGCTGTTCAAAACCCTCCCTTTGTAATGTGATAATTAACAGCTTCAATCTGTCCATCCAGCAGCACTGATGCTGAGGACATAGAGCCTGCTTAGATCACCCCATACTCAAAAATTAGATTTAATTTGCCCTTCCCCTCTTATTTTAATTGTTGATGCTGTGTTGCATAATCTATGGAAGTGCCCCTTCACCTCCTTCGTTTGTTGAATAATTAGTATTTTGATTTGGAAATGAAGCACGCACGTACATGAAGTAGCACACACTGTACAACAGACGTTGAATAGCATGCAAAACAAGGGGCCACTCACATCATGTTAGGGAGGAAATAAAAAGCCTATTACATTATCCGTAAAAGACACAGCTCCCAGCAGTATTCACATCTGTGTTTCTCCGTTTACACAGTTTACACAGTCGCACTGATCAGCTCACATAGGGATCTGTTCTTAGCTGTTGCAACAGTCATCAGCAACTAAACCCATTTTTAATTTCGGTTCCCTAGGAATGATTGAACACTGCTCTAATGCAACCACTTTCCCCCCAGTGAGGAGTAATACCCTAATTAAAACAGAAACATATTGGAATATGGGCAATGTATGCAAAATGCAGTACCAATACCAAAATAAATCAATCTCTGTCCTTCAAGAAAGGGAATAGTTACCATCAATCTTTGTCACAAATTCAAATCTCTCACCCATGACTCACTGAAATGAGTTGACCTCTATGTTCTGCAACACAATACACATTTTTTTATAGCCCACTGTGTATCTATTTTCCATCAGATGAGGTAAGATGGAACAGATGAAGCTATTGTTTTTATGTGATTGGGTGGGCTACCATTGAGCCACATTTCATCCCTTGCAGGACTGAATTTAAAGGCCAGGATGTAAAAATGATGTTTTAAACTTTAATGTGTGCTAAAGGCTTTATTGTAGCCAACATTTGCACGTAACTGCACTTGGGATGGCTTACACTAAACGTACGCAGGACAATACAATAGCATGTCTGTCTGTGTATAAAGTAGGGGAAATGTAGCATTTTAATAACTTGGGTCATGGTTGGACATTTAAATGGACGTATTTTCATCGTTTGTTATTAAAAGGTATTTTGGACCTTGCAACTATACTTGACACAGCTTTATGAGTGAGTCTATGATGCCAGAAAACACATGCTTCCAACAAGTGGTCGACCGATATTGGATGGCCGATGAAAGATATATAACGCTGATGTTTTTTTTTGCATCTGATAAAATACAGATGTAGCAAACACAATATCAGCCTCTTTGTTATTACCAGTTAAGAGCAACTAGTTGCAGGACTTGAACCAAACTATCTCTGCTGCTGCATTTTCTACAGTTTGCCTGTTCATCTTCTTCTCATGGCCCCACCCTCACTGAATGTTCCTCTCAACATCTCAGAGGGGTGGGCTTCAGCAACTCAAGAGACTGATTGACTATCACTGATGGCTCACATATGCACGTTCAGTAAACAAATCTTCAACTCAGTGAGTGAGTGAATTACATTCGCTCGCAACTGACTGAGAAATTAACAAATCGTTTCAGGAAGGGATTTCGTTTGTTCACTCAACAACGACACAGCAAAACGATTTAAAATGTCTCGTAGAACCATTGCTCTTAAGGATGTCACAATGCCAGAAATTTATTAGTTGATACAAGTACTTGTGAAATTACTGATTCTCGATACACAATTGCAATTCAGCATACACTCCTTTATAATGTGAGTTGTCAGTGTTTCCCACAGAATCAGTTTGGATTTGTGGTGGTAGCAGAGTTTTCTCACTAACTGTAGAAGCAGGCGGGTTAAAGTTAACATAAGTGACGTTATGCTGAGGTCCGCTGAAACAAGCACTAACGTTAGCTAATGTCAGTTATCAAAGCTCAAGTTAGGCCCTATGTTAACAAAAGAGAAACAGACTTGCTGTTTGGGAGTTCCAGGTGAACTCGTGATGCAAGGTAAAGCCAGAGGCTACTGTGGTCCGGCTGTCAGAGAGTGAACTGAAATGAGGGGATATTCAACTACTACACTTCTTCCATGCTGGTAGCATTCTTATTTAGCTTTTAACGCAAGACAAGAACACGTGTAGGTGTATATGCTGCCCCCGTCAAGTCTAGAAAAACTGCATCCACGGTACCTACAGCCCAACGAGTACTGTCCAGTGGTGGAGAAAGTACTGAATCTCAGTACTTAAGTACAAATAACCAGACACATATTTACTTTAGTAAAAGTAGAAGTACCCTAATGACATCCCGACTTAAGTAATGATAAAAAAGAACTTGATTTTAAATGTGCTTTAAGTATTAAAAGTAAAAGTACTTGTATAACAATTTATTCTCTTAACGTATGTATATTCTAATAATTAAAAAAACGATATTGGCTGTGGCATTTTAATTTAGTTTTAGGTTAACATAAGTGTGCTTACCATCTGACTTACGGTACAATTCTGGTAATCAGGGTGATCTGCATCAAGCATGAAGCATTATTTCCCAAAGGTGAATGCTACACACATTTGTCTAACAAGAACACACAGGCTTGGACAACAAGTAGGCTACAACACAGCTGACAAGGACCAGGAGTGTTTTTAAGATAAATACACAGGTTGTATATTAACCTTATGTGAACGGATGCTTCACATATGACCAAGCAGAGCATCAGGAGCAGCGGTGTAACAGGAGCAGCGACACGCGCCTTGCCAATTAATACTTTTGAAGGGCCGGTCCTGGCGTGGCCATAGTGGAATTTGTAATATCGCTAGCAGTACTGGGAGCTGGACGCACTCCCGCTGATGCAGGAGCCGTTGCTGATGGCTTCCCTGCGGAGTGTTAACGTGTGACTGACAGGATGACGTTTTGGCAGGGGGAAAAAACTGATCACAAAATGTAACGGAACGTTGTAGAAATGTAGTGGAGTAGAAAGTACAGATACTTTCTGCGAAATTAAGTCAATAGTATGCACTATTGATTCTACTTAAGGAAAGTACAGAGTGCGTGAAAAACAAAGTATTTGTATTTCGTTACATTCCACCACTGCTACTGTCATGTTTCAGAATTTTGCCATCGGTTTGGTACCAAAGTATCGGTTCTTGTGACATCCCTAATTGCTTTGATAATAATCGTGTTTAGTTGTAGTTCATACAAATAACTTGTAGCATAGTCCTGAAAATGCAAAGGAAATTCCTCACTATCAAAACATTCGGTTGACACGTGGACAGTCCCTATACAGCATCACAGTTACATTTGCTGTCAACACAAAATGACAAATCTGATAAAAGTCCTCGGTTGGAGGAGGAGTGGGGGCTGGGAATGCCCTTACAATAGTTTTGAGCCATCAAGGCTTTACTATTCCCATCTAACGTTATTCGCATTTTTTCACTAAAACACCAAAATTAATCTAACTATGCAGACAGTATATTGTACTTTGAAAGCTATGTAGGATGTTTTTAAGCTTATAATTATAAAAAAAAAAAAAATAAAAA
>NC_045745.1:30028994-30037757 GCF_008692095.1 Etheostoma spectabile
AAAGTCATTTAGATAATTGAGCAATTAGACAATTCAAACCTGAAGTGTCTCTTACATGGACACAGCTTTCTGGTTTCCAAAACCTCTAAAATCCCAGCCGTGATGGCAACACCTATGCAGAATTTGACCCAGGTTGAAAAAAAAGAAAAACTTTCCTTAAAGTGATCTCTTTACTAATGTTTTTTATTTTATTCTCAGGGGTCACCACTGTCCTAACCATGACCACCCTGAGCATCAGTGCTAGAAACTCCCTCCCTAAGGTGGCCTATGCCACAGCCATGGACTGGTTCATGGCTGTGTGCTATGCCTTTGTCTTCTCTGCCTTGATTGAGTTTGCCACAGTCAACTACTTCACCAAGCGCAGCTGGGCATGGGATGGGAAAAAAGAGGGCATGGAAATAAGGGTGAGTGATTATCATTTATAGAAATTATTATTTTTTGATGAATGGATATGACACGGCCACACTTTTGCGCTGAACCAACATTAACAATCCGAAACACATCATCCTAAAAACAAAAACACGACTGTTTTTCAGAAAGGAGTTTATTTCCTGGTCTTCCGATTTGTTAAACCTGTTAAAAATGCTCCAACTTGCTTAGTAAGTGCTTATTTTTCACTGGAGGAGTAACATGGGCAAAATGCACTTTCCAAACAGTGATAGAAAGTTTCCAGCCCAATGTACTAGATAAAGATGATAAAGAGAGCTTTTATTTATTCATTAACAGCCAAATGGAACAGGGACAGTGGGGCGGAACTGTAACAGCAAAAACAGAGGTAAACTCCCAGAGACACTGGCCCTGATTTATGATGGCAGCATATGTCTCACCCTAAAGTCAGCGTATGCTCCTTTTCCCCACAAAGGATGGCCCCATTAGATCTAGTCTACACGTTATAGACAGACGGATTAAAGAGGGAGTGTGCATTATGTGCATTGTGTAAAATGAGCCACATGAGGCTGACATTTTTATTCTAAGCATGGAATCTAATAAATCACAGTTTGCAGAATTTTACTTTGTCAATAGTCTTGGCTGTTTGTGTGTTGTTTATGAAGATGGTGAGTGACGGTGGGTTTTTTGTTCTTAACTCCGTTTAAGGAATGGTTTTATTTGGAGGATGCGGGGGTCCAGACAAGATGTTGTTCTCCAATGCGAGGACAAAGTCCCATAAATCAAACGCTGATAAGTCCCTTACGATAACCTCCGTACCTGAATTTAGCCAGATTTCTGTGTTGTATTGTAAGTTATCACATCAAATGAAATATATTAGAGGCATGAGACAGTATCAGAACAGGCACTAAGAAGCAATGAGCAAAATTAATGCACATGGTCCTGTGCTGAAGGTTTAAAATACTCTATCAAGCTTCTAGCTTCAAAAGGGGCTGATTCGTTCCAGTAATGAATTTACTCTTTCCGTATGGCTCGCGTGATTGACAGAATCAGGTGTCGGTAGCGTGGTTTGATTGGCAGTGCTAAGAGGTAGACTGTAAAATATATTGCAACTCCTAAATATTAGTTAATGGTTTGCCCGGATATTTTTCAAGGTAAGTTACCTTGGCAGACCCTCGCATGGTGTTGAGAAGATGTAGGGCTAACGATTGTTTTCTCGATTAATCGATTAGTCGTTTGGTCTATCAGTCTGTCAGAAAATGGTGAAAACTGGGGATCAGTGTTTCCCAAACGCCCAAGATGACGTCCTCAAATGTCTTGTGCAAAACTCAAAGATATTGAGTTTACTGTCACAGACGAGAGAAGAAACTATAAAATATTTTCATTTAACAAAACTGGAATCCAAGAATTTTTACTTTTGTCTTAAAAAAAAGTTACTTGCAGCAATCGATGATCAAAATAGCTGGCAGTTCATTTCAAAGTTGACAAGTAATCGATTAATCTTTGCAGCTTTGAAGAATAGCACAAAATTAAATTCTGTGTACTATCTGTAGAACCAATGGGGTTTCCAAAGGCACACCGATTACTAACAGCAAGAAAACTGGCAAACAACTAGTCAAAAAATCAATAAATAAGTTAAATGTATAAATAGATACAGATATAGATAAATACATGTATAACTAAAACCATAATACAGCAATAAATAAATGCTAAAGTGAATAAACAAAATGAACACATACATGTTCAATTGGATACGTAAATAAATAGATAAATGCATAAATTAAAAAAAGGTGATACTCAAACAGGAGAAATATATTAAATGTATTTCAACATTTATTTATTTCTGCATTTATTTGTATGTCAGTGAGATAGGAGGTCCTAACCTGTCTAAAGCAGGACTGGTCACTTATCAGACTAGGATTTAAGTAACACTTAAACTTAAGTAACTAGAAGGTCAAAAAAGGCCCAATCCCATTCTCCTTAAGCCCTCAACCCTAACAGACTTAACTGACGTTCCCTTGTAAGTGACGGACAGCGAGAGGCTGCACGGGCTCCAAATGGTGCTAATCGGAATAGGAGAGCCCTTTGCGGTCATATTTTACACTACCTTGATGGCGCCAAAGCGTGTTAAAATAAAAAACTGCGAGAGCCCTAAAGCGCTTGACGCTTGAGCCCTCATAGACTTGACCATGAGGTCGGAAATTGGGATTATTATTTTATTTATTTGTTCCTGTAAATTATACATTTACTTATTTATTCTTTCAAACTTAAGTGCAAGAAAATGTATAACTTCGTCACTTTGCTTTACATTAACCCTCCTGTTGTCCTTGGGTCAAATTTGACCTGTTCACAAAAACTTTCTATATCAGAACTATGACAAAAGAACATTAAAAAAGTGACAAAGGTTGAAGAAAAAAAAAAAAATAGTGACAAAAAAATAAATAAATAAAAAATCGAAAAATGTGACAAAAACATTGTTAAAAAATTGACTAAAACATTTTAAAAAATGACAAAAATAGGAATGAAATTAAAAACTAAATGTTGAGGAAAGTGTATAAAAACAACAACAACAAAAAGTTGAAAAACCCAGAAAAACACAAAGTTACAGGTCGACGGGACGACAACACAAGGGTTAAATGAACCACATAAAAGTCTCATTGAGCGTAAAAGCTACTTTTTAAAGAGAAACCTGGTCCAGATGGCAGCACAAAAACAGTGTTAGAACAAACAGTAGAGAAAACACAAGCAGGCTAAGGTCAATTACTAATTGTACAGCTAAACTAAGTATAATGGATTTATTCCGGAGGCATTTCTCTACTCTAAAATAGATCAGTACACATGGACAATGGCAATATTAAAAAGACGTAACACTTTAAAAGGATGGCAGTCTGGGTTTGGTGTTATGCTTCACATCAGAAACATTATGAAACTGTCCGATATGGTAAATAGTGGCTAGCAAAACGCTGGTGCTGTGTTGCTGCTGGCACATAAAATGATGGAACACTTCTATCAGACACAACACAGGGAAAAACATATTTCTTCTTCAACTGCGACAGACGGTGCAACAAATCTATTTTCTGCTACTAATGTACAGACTGTTTGACACAATCAGTACAGCTTCTCCAGTTTTCTTTTTCCAGTTTGACATTTGGTCCTCGGAGTGATTGGCAGAAATGCATATTGCTGCCATGGAACTTCTCAGGCGGTGAGAATAATTTCCACTGTTACATTGCAGTAGAGTGGAGTTTTTTTTTTTTTTTTTTTTTTTTTTTTTTTTTTTGATGCTTCGTCTTAATGGCAATAGCCTGGGCTACGTTCTCAGGGGCTGTGCTGAGCATGCAGTTGCATGACGGATAAAAAAGAATGGGGTCACGGAGGGAGACATGGCAGTCCCATCACCCTCCCCCAAGAAAAAGAGCTACTGGAAAGCAAAGGGATCAGATACACATGCTGTCTTCAGTTTTGACATTTTACAATTTAAAAAAAAGGACTTATAGGAGGAGAACTTATAGGGGAAAGTTTTTTTTTTTTTTTTTTTGGGAGAGAACTTTTAGCTCAATAAGTCTTTTTGAAAATACCACCCCCAGTCATCAGAGGCAGGGTTTCAGCCACCACTCTTACCGGAACCAAACGATGACTTCATCGACCTCAGGCTCCTTCTTTTATAGGACTGAAAATAGTGAGCTGTAGACGAGTCAACGTGCACTCATTTACTTGGCTGGTTATGGAGTTTCTATGCCATTTTCTTCGTTTTTTGTCACCCAACGTTCTGTTCGACACGCGATCTCCCTAATTAGCTCTTCCCTCGCCGGCTAAAGGTGTGTATTTTACAGAAATTAACCGGTGGGGAGTTTGGTTGGAATGAACGCCTGCGTATTCTCGACACTCCGTGACACATGATTGTACACTATTATGTGCTGGTTTCATCAGCACATACAGGAGCACTGGCTCTCTGTGCTGTGGGCTGCACCGCTGGAGACAAGGAGAGATCACTGTTTCACATGTATGCCTCACACCTGCAGCACAAACGACTACATCTAAAGACGTTTCAACACTATAGGTTGTTAGGAAATGGCGGAGACAGCATGACACTTTTCTGAACAGCAGTTGTTACAGCTAAGTTTATCCAAACGTTTTCGTAGCATAGTTATGATTGGGAATTCTGTGGCAAAACAACAAACCTGAGCTGCCATTTCTGGAGGACTAAACCACCAAGTTTTTCACAGCATTTTTGTTAGAGGTGGAGGTGTCGTAATGCACGATTGTTTGCATCTTGGAACGCTTCCTTATTCTGTGACTAGGAATAACCGTGGAATGTAGCAAGATGAGGTGGTTGTATCTGACTAGTCTCGCATTGCCAGACCTACCTCCACAGCGCTGTCGAGTAAGGCCTGGCTACAGCACACATACATTCTGGGATAGGAGAAAAAAAATTGCATTTATTTAAACCAATCACAATCATCTTGGGGGGGCGCTAAGCTCCGGACGCAGAGATAGTGGCTCTACAAAATAGTCTCTGGATGGAACTTGTTTTGGTGAAACATTTGCACCCAGCAAAAAAAAAAAAAAAAAAAGCCACATAAAATATATAATAAAGTTAACTGTTCTCACAACACAGTAACGTAAGGTATTTAAATTAGCTAGATACATGGTTAAATGTAATTTGTTCTCACCTGTTTAATGCAGTGTGTACTTCCACAGAAATCCCCGCCAATCGATCCCAAAATGTCCCCGTTAGATCCTAAATGCCTACACATAATCTTTGTAAATCTTTACAATCGTTCCCCAAAAGAACCAAGCAGGCCTGCCTTATTGCACCATCCAAATTTTATTCAAAACTTGCCATTTTCAGCATGTAGCTTGCTAGCTCAAAGTTAGTTGTTGTTGGAGAACGGCAACGCACAGAGAGTAAGCTGAGGGACATCCGACGAGTTAGCCACGTAGGGGACGTCAGGCAATTATCCCTGTAATGTACTTCCGCTGATCCAGACTAATATCTGACTAACCAGTAGTCCCATTCTTGTTTTTTAAACCTACAGAGACACAAACGGGACATCGTGGCTTCCTAAACACAGTCTGCACACTCACACGGCCACATGCTCACATACTTGAGGCTATCAAATATGCCAACACCTCATCTTCAATCTTAGTTAGGGACAGACTGCCCCACACTGAGGTCCAAGCAGCAGGACACAATGAGGCACAATTACCCCCAGGCTACTTGATCGCACTAAGAGAAACTCTGATGCAACAATGTGCAGAAGTTACAAAGACAAGGTCAATGGATGCATTGTATTCGGGTTTTGCCTGCAGCTAGCCAAACTACTTTGAATTACTTAGTGTGCAAGAATCTTTGGCCAGAGGTAAATGATGTGCTGTGTCACATTAGTTTCATAACAACATGTACACAGCCTAATGCCACATGTGGTTTCCCCAATAATTAGACCATATAAATTACAGCAGACAGAAAAGGACTTCGCTTGGCTTGTTTGGCGGGTTACTGGGCAAAGAACACCCCTAATGCCAAGGTCTGAAGAGTTTAGGGGGCTTTGATTAAGGTCCTAGGACACGTTATAGGAGCCATTCGCCTTCCCTGCTGACGAAAGCCATTGCTGCGATAGAGGAGGCTTGCGGTGCGTGTGGAGGAATTGATAAGCTGGGAACGTATCTGGTTACACAGGGGGCATCAGTGTGACTCTCTCTCCCCTTTTCTAATGACTTGAGATAGACCCCTTCAAGCAACAGCCCACCATTTCTCTGCTTAATGCAATCAGCTGTCTGCGAGCTTAGTTAGCTCTCCACAACCCTCGCTGTTTGCAGAGGAGCTTGAAGGATCATCCTCCTCCTGTTCTCCTGCTCACTTGACAAGGAAACACTGATCACACTGAACATGTTTTCTCCTCCATCCTGCTGCCTCCATCTCTTTGGACAGATAGTCTGAAGCTTAACGTTGACTTGACAACATCATTGTGATGTCTCCTGCTAATATTACTCCGCTGTGTGTCACGCGTGGCATTAAAAAGTGGTCTGCCTGTGCGTCATCAGTGGTCGAGGTCAGACACTGAACGAACATATAGCACATGTCTTGCCACATGTAAAGCCGTTTTTCTGCCTCCATTCGGGAGGGTATGTGAATATTGAGGATAAAGACCCAAACAAAACATTTGGTGATGAGCTGTGTGCGGAAAGAGATGCACCGTGAAGCATTTTGGATGAGGGGAAAGAGGGGACATTAGTTATGCTAATTTAAAAGACGGAGTCAACGGAAAAAAGGAAGGAGAATTAAATGAAGCTGAAAAAGTAGAGCAAAAATTAAAGCTGGGCTGAAAGCAAAAAAAAAAAAGAAAAAAGGAAAAACAGGGAGCATTGAAAGTGAAACACTCAGTTACATGACACACAATGCTTTAGCTTTGCTGTGGATCTTAAAGTGGCCACAGTAGGGATGAATGGTGTGAAGAAAATTACCCCAGTTTGGTTTCACACACTGCATGCCACACAGGAAACTAAAACTGTGCTCGGTGATCAATCTCGGTGTCCTACTTGTTCTCTCCCATTTACCGTGTGCAGTGCACCGTACTCTTTTAGGCCCCCAGGATCCTCTGGTGATCCAGGTTTAATGTAGGAGGCCTCAGGGTACAATATCATCACGATACTAATGTCACAATACGATAATGCAATGTTCTAATTTTTTGGGTGGCATTTTAGGCCTTTACTTCCATAAGACAGATAAAGATATGAAAGGGGAGAGAGAGAGGGAATGACATGCAGCAAAGGGCCGCAGGTCGGAGTTGAACCCGCGGCGTCGAGGAGTAAACCTCTATATGTGTGCCTGCTCTACCAACTGAGCTAACCAATATTGCGTTTTTTTTAAATTGGCAATATTCTGTGATATATTGCAATTTATTACCTTTTTTCCAACCTTCAAACTGTTCCCAATTTCAAATGATGTCACCAAAAGGAGACTTTTGTTAGTTTGTCAACATCTATTTTCTCTAAAAATATACATTTCTCTGTTCACATTACCTCAGTTTTATTGCTGCAAAATGAGATTGTCAAGCAGACTAACACATGTATAATAATAACAGATTGATACTTGGCATCTGTGTATGGATACAGTATTCCCATGGAAACTATTGCGATATTACACTGTATCGATGACAGATAGCTATCTGAATGTACCAATTTAGCGAATACAAGTCTTTCTCCCTAGCAGTAGGAAGAAGGCAGTTTCTCCGGCCAGCTTTGTCGCACACACAGCCTTTGTCGTGTTTGTTTTATCGCAAGGCGTCTAATCCTGCACCGTGCTGCTACTGCTACTGTTGGCAGTAGCAGACGCCAGTCCAGCCTGGTTCTGCACTGATGCAAAGTATTACTGTTCCTATTGCCACTTAATTTTTACCAGCCTGAACATTTCGTCATGAAATTTTATCATGACCTTTTTTTCTGCAATCTAGATTTGTATGATGCAGATTTGAATTGAAAATATCAATAGTGTTCAAAATGTTCAAAAAGTACTTCCAGATATTAGATACTGATGAATAGAGTGTAAGTTGGGTAATTTTAATATAATTGGTAAACTTTTTTTCTTTTCTACTTTTCTTTTCAGGAACCGTTTCAGGCTAACATGGCCAGGATTAACGATATGGTTAGGCTTTTGTTTTGTTCTTGTGTGTGTCGTGTCTCGTGGTGTTGCTTCTATTTCCTCTTTATGAGTTCAAATGGAAGTATTGTTGAGTCTGGTGCTTCGCTCCTGACAACCTTTACCTTTACTGCCTTCTTCCTTTTCAGAGAAGAGAATCTACGACCTTGTCCAAAAAGGCAAACAACACCTTCAACATTGTGGGAACCACCTACGCCATCAACGTTGCTAAAGACCAAGGTTTAACGACCATTTCCAAGAGTGCCGCTGGAGCGTCGGCCAAACAGCCCTATCTCCATAAAATGGAAGACCCCTACACGGAGGCCAAGAAATCCTACAACCGTGTCAGCAAAGTGGACAAGATATCACGCATAATTTTCCCAGTTCTGTTCTTCATCTTCAACTTAGGCTACTGGGCCACATATGTCAACAGAAAGCCCGCTATCATGAAGGCAAACAACTTAAACTGAGTTTGACCCAATGCTAGGCTTGATCTGGTTTGGTTTGGAGGGTAGACAGGTTTGCAGGAGGCCAAGTCCATTACATCTTATTGTGTGTGTGCGCGTGTGTGTGTTTTGTGTGTGTCTGTTTTTTTCTTAAGCGTTGATATTTTTGCACGTCTATTTAGATGGAAGGCAAATTTTAACATACACTAGATTCACACTGAGTAGTAGACCTTGGAAGAAGAACACTTTCACATCAGACTGTGTTTGTGTAGCATTTCTTCCCCCCCCCCC
>NC_045745.1:30037767-30045236 GCF_008692095.1 Etheostoma spectabile
CCCCCCCCCACACACTCTAGCACGGTTCCCTGTTGTGAGTAAACAAGTCTCCCTTTGCTGTATCTTGATTGCGTGCCGTTTTGTAGAAGAGTAGTCAAATTGTGGTTTCACTACGTTTTGACATGTTTGCGCTTTGCTTCTAATAAGTTAGAGCAAGCATGCGTTTGAAGTTTTCATTGTAGCTCATTAGCAATGATATGGTTTTGACACATACATCAAGTTAACAACGTGCATGCATGCACGCAGACACAGACACACGAGTGACGCATCAGAAAAAGCCACAAGGGCCATTCGTCCGTTGCTTTACTGGGCTCCGTTTGCCGGGGGCAGCCTGTATAGTTCCATAGAAACATCCTTAATAATCGTCAGTGTCTGGCCTTCAGCTCATGCTGAATTCCAACAGACCCAATGCAGTATCATCTGGAATTGCCATCGCGTCCCACGGGACCGCCTGTACATTTTGTGGTCCAGTGGCTCTATTTGTTTTAACTGGCTGAGTATGCTCAATGACAGAAAAGCTATGTGCCTTGGTGAATACACACGTCATAAAGTAAAAGGCTTTGACACGCTCACAATTGCATTTACAGCACACATATGCGCAATGGTCTGTGTGTATATTACATGCAAACATATACTGGTGTCCACAGGCTCCATGCACAGCAGTAGCTGAGACCCACCCACCCATGGCCCATGGGCACAGAGTGTAAAATTGCCCATTAGTGTGGAAGGTTAAAAGACCTCTGCTTGTGAGAAGTTGGAGCAAAAGAGATTAAAAAGGATCCAGCATAGTCCAGAACAATTATCATGTGCATTTATGTTTTGGCTCATGGTGCGACTCCATGACCCAAGCAGTCATAACAAAACTACCACCATTACCTCAGACTGAAGTCGAATTCTGAATTGCAGTTTATTATACATTTTCCATGGAAATGCAAATAACATTAGATGTTGTATACATTCAATCATACCACTCTCTTTCTTTCTTTATATAAGTATATTGTGGGCAGGCACCCTGGTGCCTTTATTTATTTTCTCTGCATCAGTGTTTTTGGATCAATTATGATTTTTGCATTTGCATTTCTGTCTTGTCAGAAGCGAGATTTGGTTCATGCTGTACTTTGGCCCTTTTATACTTGATTGTGTAAAGTATATTGGTGTTGATTTGATTGTCTACATATGTCGTACTGTTTTTGTGTTTTGAAGTAGACAACAAAAGGCCAATATGTCACAGTCATGCAGTATTTCTAAATGAACTTCGGAGAAAGAATCATCACTGGAGACTATTATACTGCAAAATGCTCTGGTCAATACAATTTTACATTCAAAAAAAACTAACTGTAGTTGTTGGGATCACACTGAAGAGCACACTAATGGTCAAATTACTTATTTTTCAACAAGTGATGGTTTTTAAATCAGATCCGTCTCCAGCTGTGGCAACTGTCTCCAACTTTGGTTTTCTCTTTGGTAAGTGACATCTGTATTTTTGTTTTGTGTTGAATATAGTACGTGTTTATACAGATGTTTTAGGATTCTAAAGCAATATCTGTTGCTTTTTTTTCCGGATGCACTCTGGATATTTTGCATTGTCTTAACTATCGACTCTTTGATGACCACTACGTTCAGTGGATCCAAACTGTATCTTCAGTGGTAAGAATAGGAGAATGAGTGAACTGTGTTGTTGCCTCTTTAAAAAGGTGTGTTAATAACACAAACCATGTAAAATGTATCAGTCATAGGTTAATGCATGACAATCTGTACACGTGTATGTCTGCAACCTCCAATAATGGTGTTTGTCACGGAAATAGGGCTTAGTATCAGTGTTTCTGTAGTTCATTGCAGTTAGTCATCAATTACCTACTCATAACCTCTGCAACATCCACATAAAACACATTTAAGCTGTTATTTGTGCACATTGATGTGATGCTAATAATGTATGGCTGCCACAGAGCTCTGAAAGTGTTTTTACCCTCAGACCGCACACACGCAAAGGGAAGTCAGTATTTAGATGCATGACCACACAAAAGTACCATTCTTAATATAGATTAAGTTCTTACCTTGGAAAACGCATTCAGACACATTTCTACTTAATTGGTAATTGCAGGTTCAGCTTAGATAAAGAGAAGCTGAGACAATATTAAGTATTATTTATAGATTAGATATTTCTTATTCCTTTCATTATGTACTCAAATGTTGTGGATTGTATCAGTCCCACAATCACCACTCTCGCAGTGATTCTAAATGATTTGACGTAGTAAATCAACGGTTACATCGATCAAAACACATCAACAAACTTGTAACTAGAGATGCACCGAATCCAGGTTTTTGGGGAATGGCCGACTACCAAATCCATTGGTCAAGATTCTGCCGAATCCGAACACCGAAGGCTACTCCCATCCTCAGTCTATTAACAGTAAAATGAATGAAGCAACGCGTCTTGTTAACACGAGTTGTTACCTGTGACTGTCCTTCCTATGTCGTACCTGAAGTTGTTGCATTTTGTCTTCTGTCTGTAGATTCCTTCATGCACAACTCGTATTCTTTCGGATGTTTCATACGCAAATGTTTTAACAGCAGCAATGATGTGTATTGTGTAGGGTCCTTAGGGTTGCCACCACAAGACAAATCGGCTTTGCAAATTGAACATGTAGCGGGACTTGAATGGCCTTCTTTTGACTGAAAGTACTGCCAAACAATACTTTTTCTGCTCACAAGTTCCATGTTCACTTTCTCACAGTCTAATACATTGAACGCTGCAACTATGTAAACACCTTACTGTAATCAACGGCGGCGTCATTACGTTGACCAGCATAGCGCAAGAGTAGGGTTCGATTCGGTAGAAAATGAATTCCTGGGTTTGCCATAAATCAAACACCAAAAAGCCCAATATTCAGCCGAATCCAAAGCCGAATCCTGGATTCGGTGCATCCCTGCTTGCAACACAAATAGGACAGCATTAATATCTCCTGGTAAACCTTTTCTGTCTTTTTTTAAATTCAAACAACACACACATAACGAGGGAATTTCCCCAGTGTGGGACCAATAAAGTCTAGCTCATACACACAAACAATGACTAGACTGATGATGATAAATCATGACATAAAAAAAATCATATATGTAATGAATTGATATATTCACTTACTGTGAGGACTAGTGTGGGGCACCAGGTCTCTTTTTTCCGACTTGATTTTTATCATCTTGTCTCAGACAAACACATCTGCTGAGGGTGTTAAGAGTCGGCTGGCTTCTGCTAATTCAGGATCTTACGACGCAGAGTCCTCATGTTTATGTATGATTCCTTTGAGTAAAGTGATTGAGGTACTGTAGTTAAGTAGGTATCATGACATGCAGGCGCTGAGCATTTGATCTGTCATTGTGAGAACTTGCCTCAAAGACAGCCGTCTTCTCAGTGATAACCGTCTCCATCAGAAATATCGCCAATAGGCATGATCAGTACCTCGAACAATAACGTGGGGACCAAAGATACATTCACACAGCAGTTTTGTGTGTGTTAAACTGTCCACATTTGTGGAAAGGAATCCAATTTAATTCCATCCACATTGTAAAAGGATTTATTGTGGGATTTTGTAGGATTTATCTCATGAAATCTACATTCTACAAAAAAATATATATATATATTTATAGAGATGCAAAAACATAGGCCCTTTCAAAAAGGAGTGAATTTTGTCAATATTTTATCTTCATCTCTCTCAAAAATGGTCTACCAGGAGAGTTTGGTCCATTTCATTTGTGATGTTACTCTTGAATGTAATCTACACTTAATCCTTACACTTTATGTAAACACTGAAGTCCCTGCCTCAGACAACCACTTTAATTTCCATTTCCTGAGTTGTCAAAATTGTTGAAGATTCTATCTTTAAACTTTAGCTGAGCACAATATGCAGCATTACCTTGTTTGTTCACATATCTTGTGTGTCTGCGGGAAGGAAAAAAAAAGGAAGAAACACTTCCAGAGCCACACACCCACAACGTCTGGCCTGTGCAGCTTAACTACAGTAGAATCTCTGTCATCCACACTGCTCACAGTAAGAACTTACTACAGCCCGACCGATACAAATATTTGGCTATTTAAAAATCCAATATACCTGAATAAATATTTAAAAAAAGATTTAAATCATCATTAGTTAAAATCAACATTAGTTGTTATTTTTTTATTCTGATGAACGAATATTAAACAAAATAATAGTAAATCATTAAATGTTGACACCAACAGATCGGGAAATGCCTAATATCAGCCGATAACATCGCCCAGCCGATAATATCGGCCTGCCGTTATATTGGTCGGGCTCTATAACTTAATGAACCATAGCAAACAAAACGTGCAATAATGCAGAAATGAGAGCCGATTGGTCAACTTTAAACTAAGAAATTAGTACAAAATAAATATTTCAAAGACCATGCATGTACAACTTGCCTATTAGGTCAAGAGTTTTTGGTAATTCTAACACCTTTGCTCCTGAGGGGTTTTGATGAACAGGACTCTACTGTATTGTTGCCATTTAGCTTTGGTTATGATTGTGTTATTCATGGGGATAAATCCTTTCCTCACAGGGCCAGAGTTAACTTCGGCAGAAACAATCATCCTATAAGAAACAGTATATTAAGAGTATATTACTATATGAATCTATATATGCTATTCAGTACGGGATTAAATATTACGTTTTATACAACATAACCTCTACAGCATTGATGCAAATCTCTTGATGGTAGAAAGCCGTAGACAAGTAGATTAACTGAACAAAAAGGGCAACAATTCCAATTTCTCAGAATAATGTTACCAAGTTGTGAATTTGTAGATATTGTGAAATCAATTCCAATAGTTTGTTTGTGAATATTGATACGTCACGTCAATTATTTTTACGTCAATTATTTTTTACATCCGATAGGTATACCGCTGTCTTACACTGAGCTCTGTAACACCACGTGTTATGGTCCTCTAAAGATGTACAGTAGAGATAATATCCATCGAGCTACTTACAAGATTCGTACCTTGTGTGCACTTTTTAAACCTAACTGTGAATTAGCAGCTGCCTGCAAGCAGAGTTGTACACACCGTGTTCTCTCTCCAGCAATCTCACTGCATGTCCCTACGCATTGAGAGATCAAAGACTTCCTGCACAAAGACAGCCCCGGGAACATAGTGGACTTTGTTGTTTTTGTTGGGAAGTTGCTCTCTGTATGCTCAGTGACTGGACTCTGTATGTTGCCCTCTCTCGTTCATGTTCTTACTGTATGAGATGTAGCAAATGGAAATGGGGATTAATTAAAAAGGACGGTGTATTTTGTCTTGGAGTTGTAAGACCCTTCTTGGTCACATCAGAGCCTCAAGGGTGGAAATTCTCAACATGGTGGACTTATCATCCGAGGTTCCTTTAGAGGCTGGTGCGAAAAGTACTTTTGTCTGATTCTTTGTGTCATTGTCGGGCATGCGATTCTTTTTGTTTCTTGTGTTTACACTGTGATTTGTAAGGCATAAAAATCAAACAGTAGTGGGAGGACATCCTACTGGGAACAAAACACATGCATATTCAAATCAAAGCACAGCAAATTAAAAATGTCTCTTGGTATTGCTGTGAAGTTTGGCATCAATTCATGCTACTCACAACATCTAGGACTACTGTACAAATTACACAAAACAGGTAAAACTGCCATGGCACAACATATACTGTAGCAGACGATGTACTCATTTTCAGAAGCTCGCCATTTATATACCTAATAATGTTGTGTTTCTGTGTTACATTTCATTCCTGTCCACCACAGCTAAAATAATTGTCCTGAAAAGGTATTTTAAAAAAGGTAGACTGGGTAAAGCCCGCCCACTCTGCTGGCAATCTGATTGGCCCTGCAGCTCAGTCTGGAAACCTGCACGTCTAATTCTCCTGCTTCAGTTCCCAATTTTGTGGGAACCAATCACAAACTGGCTAATCTCCCTGCCGCGCTATTGGTGGGTTTAACACGAGGTCGATAGAGAAGCGACCAAGCAGCTTCTTGTTTCCACTCAACCGGAGGTGGGTAGAGTAGCCACAAAACCTTACTCAAGTAAAAGTACTAAAAGTACTGTTACTTCAGAATAATTCAACTCAAGTAAAAGTATTCATCCAAATAATTACTTGAGTAAGAGTAAAAAAGTGCTTGGTGAAAAAACTACTCAAGTACTGAGTAACTGTTGAGTAATGTCTGATTTATACACAGAAGACACCGCATAATGTAGCGGCTGTTTCGCACTTTTACTAAGATAAACATGCTTTCAATATGAGGCCGGGGGTGTTCCTCCTCGTCTGTGTTCTGACATTTTTGTTTTGCTACGACTGCAAAGCTAACCTGTCCTGCCACTGAGATTGAGTCACGTGACGAGACTGCACAACAACGTTTGATTGGTGAAACACAGTCACGTGGTAGAGCCTTTGGCAGAAGTCTCTCTCTCTCAAAATAAAACATTAAAATGAGGCGTACGTGGAGATAAAAACAATCACGCGTAGAATAAGAGGTAAAAAGAAAAGTAACAAGCTCATTGTAGCCTTATGTAGCAGAGTAAGAGTACAGTTTCTTCTTCACAAATCTACTCAAGTAAAAGTAAAACGTATAGTGATTTAAAACTACTCCTAGAAGTATAATTTTTAGTAAGTAAGTGTAATTCGTTACTACCCACCTCTGCATTCAGCATAGCGGCAGCCACCGAACACTACAAAGCGCAGCAACCCGTTGATGCTGTCGGTACACGATCCGTCCTGCCTGCACGATCCGTTCTGCGCATGTGCATTATGTTCGCGCACGCGCAGATGATAATCATGATGTACGAGGATTTACCAGGAATTTACGGCACTGCACGATCCGTTCCACAGTAGCCGTCTGCTGTTAGCCTCCACCGGAAGGCTAACGTTAGTTTAGCTAACAGCTAATTCGGCTAAACGCTAGCTGAAACAGTATGTTTAAGACCCTCAATTATAATATGTGTATTATATAACATAACAGCGATATATATAATAGTGGTTACGTCAATTATAATTTACTTGTGCTCATTTAAAACACAATCACTCAATAATTGTCTTTATTATTACTGTAAAGTCTTAATTTAGCTGTAGCTGCTTTCCCCACTGTTTAGTTTGAGTAACTGTATTGTAGACTGAATCAAAGCTGGCGGTTAGCCGGGAAGCTAACGACGGTGGAGGCTAACAGTCCTCTTACATCCATGAAGCTAACGGCTAACCGCTACAACACGACAGGTGGTGTGCTGATGTATTAGCTAAGAGAACGGTTAGCCTCTACCGGGAAGCTGACACTAGTTTAGCTAACAGCTAATTTGGCTAAATGGCTGACAGCTTGATTCAGCCTAAAATTACGGTACTCAAACTAAACAGTGGGAAAAGCAGCTATTGTTGGCTAAACTAACGTTAGCTTTCCGGTGGAGGCTGTCTATAGGAACAGATCGTGCAGTGTCGTAAATCCACGTT
>NC_045745.1:30045246-30046656 GCF_008692095.1 Etheostoma spectabile
TCATCTGCGCATGCGCGAACATAATGCACATGCGCAGAACCGATCGTGCAGGAGGGACGGATCGTGTACCGACAGATGCCGCTGTTGCTTCTACGTCACCCGGATTGTTGGTCTGATTGGTTGACTCTCCAATAGTGTACAGAGTAATTTGAACTACGCCCATTGGTCCCGCCTCTTGTGCAGAGAAAATACAGAGCAGACTCCCCAGACCAACGCTCAATCCCACATCTATTGAGCTTGGTCTGTTGATGGCCAGACTAATTTTAAGGATCAGTTTTTAACAAATTGAGTTTAATAATGGACATTTAGTGTAATGGTGGACATTTGGCCAGAAGGTGCTGCAACTATTCACACATTTGACTTCATTCATTATTTAGCACTATAAATAAAAAACTGCAAATCCACAAATCCCATCTCTGTGAGAAAATTGCCAAAAAGATTGCCAACAAGCTTTAGTTGTTGTGGCATCAATAATATCTACACTATTTAATCCTGAGATTTACAAACTGCAACGGAATAGACTAAAGAGATCAAAGAATCATAAAAAAAGGTGAATTGATTAAGTGTGTACTCAGCAATGAACAAAGCCGGGGGTTTTCAGTGTGCACATTACTGGGTATGTTCAATACACAAGGCTGTGCAGCTGTCTACGGACTTTGAAGGTTACTGTTGCTGTCTGGCTCCGGTCCAGTCCTCACTAGCCTGTAGGTGCCTTCAACTGCACAGGAAGGCTATTAGGTTTAAAGCCAGAGCAGCTCATTTTTCTCAGCACGTCGGGGAAAATGAGCTCTCTAAAGCCCCCCCCCCAAATGGACGTATAAGGTTGTTTGCTTGCCTACACTTGATATGATAAATGAAACAATCCATTATCCATTTAGTGGCTGTTGTTCATCCATACCAGCTCTAGGACCATATTGGGCTTCGTGTTTGTGAGCTGCACCACTGTGCTCATCTCCCTGAACTCAAACATAGAAACAGCAGACACATTTGAGAATGTGATCACGATGACACTGAAGACCTGCACACATTCATGTTTAATGAAGGAGAAGGACATGCTCCACTGGGATAATAGCTCTATCTGCTTAACATGCAGCATCGAGTGAGAAATCTTCAATGCATCTATTGTTCGGTTATAGTAGCAGATGGTAATTTAGACATATTCATAACATGAAAGGCGATGCCAGAAACATACGCAATATTACGAGGACTAAAGATATACAAGAGGTAGTGTCACAAACAATAATGATAGTGTTATCAAAATATAGTCTGCGTAAAGGGAAAGAACCTGGACCTGACATGCAATCACAAAAACGCATGATATATTAATACTGACAAATGACACAAATACATTTTATCACATAAGCAGCAACCTCAAATCACAGGATGCCTGCTCTCATTTAAAAAAAAAAA
>NC_045745.1:30046666-30062938 GCF_008692095.1 Etheostoma spectabile
AGCCAAGTTCTGTTAGTCATTCATGCATGACAAAAGTATGATGCAATGTTTAAGTTTAACTGCGTACCTTAGTCATTATTGTAAGCCATTGGATGCTAACACTACACGTTGCAAATAGGGCTAATGTGCTTCTCTCTGTCATGTGAAGTCAGCGTTGTGAAGAAATGAATTCATCCCTTTCAGTGGTGAGGCACCAGGATGAGAGGGAAGGAGGACGTTATCTGATCTCCACTGACTTATGAGGGTGACGCAGGGCAATCCTGACAGAAAATAAAAGATGCTTGCCCATTTGTTTTCAATCTTTGTTAACCGCCGTTTTATAAGTGTCCACCTTTCTATTACTGAGCTTCATGTTTGGGGCTACTGACAAACTTCGTTATCCTTATGTCCAGGAATTGCTGTTCTTTACAGTGAATAAAGATAAAAAGTGCTTTCACGTGTCTGTTCGTGTGACTGAATGTTGGGTGAAATACACAACAGATTTTAAGTTAATGAAAGACATTACAGAGAACACTGCAGCCCAAAGACATCCACAGTAATTTGCCTGGTCCACCAAAAGCCACTCAGGGGAGTCTTCAATCTCACGGACATGTAGTTCTGCACAGGGGGTGACACCATTACACTGCAGCCAGCTGGGGGGCACTTGATGTAATTCAAAAGGTGCAGAAACAGTCAACCCGACTCACATCAAACCTTTTCCCAAGGTACTGAGGAAGACTTTGAACCCCCCTAAACTAAAGCATATTAAACTCCCAAAAATGCATGGCTTGCTTGAAGCAGACAATATTTACACTTACTGGTATGTAATGTTATACATTGTTGCAGCAGATTACCTTTAGTAGCCTATGTGGAAATAAGTTTAAGTTGGCAAAGAGTGCAACGGAGCGTAGCAGCGGCATGCACTGTAGAAAAAAGCTTAGCACTTTTGACCTGCTTATGACCCATTACTTTAAGCTCAAATATTTCTTTAATGTGGAGCTGGACATGAAGTAAGTGGAGAAAATTTGACGGCCTACATAATATGTCAAAAGCCTGGAGTTTCCTTTGAAGCCAATATTATGAGGAAGGGTATACGTGCAGGTTAGTGTCCCAAATTCCCCGTAACGTAACCCTAACCCTATCCTAACCTTAACCACTCAAGGTCAAATGCCTAACCCCAACCAATCTAGCTGCTTTGTAGAGTGGGTCTTGGTGTGGCCATAGTGGAATTTGGGACACTAAACTGAAGGTATGCCATGAGGAAATAAGTAATTATGAATGAATGAATGAACTCAAGAGACAAGACAAAAGTCACATGTATAATGTGGAAAGATAAAGGCCTAATATTACCATTTACAGGAGACCCTTCCTTAGTGAGCCAAAAGGAAAGTTCCCCCAAAACAACAACAACAAGCTAGGGAGAAAATCGCTACAAAACCAATTCAGCTCATAACACTAACATTTGAGTCATGTTAAAGTCAAATAGGAGTACTTATACCTCACCACTAATTAAACAACATGGAAGCATCATGCACCTGCCACACAACACCAAAAGAAATATACCCCACTAGAACTCCATTCTCAATAAACGGAGCTTAAAACCACAAAAGTAAAGGATGCTCAGCATTATGGAACTAATAAGAAGTCAGAAAATGCCAAGAAAGTGACCACAAAGCAACTCTTTGATAGGAAGAGCAAACAACAAAGCGGCCCAGCAGTCATTTTGCCGAGCACATAAACAGACTGAAAAACACGGCAAAGACAAAACTCGCGATATGTTAAATGATGCTGGGACAAGCACCAAATGCTTAGCTTACCTAGCTCGCTGAGGTGAAGCAGTCATCCTCGGCGTCTTAGCAAGACTGAAGAAGAATGAAGAAAGTCTCAGGCTGCAGACAGCAGGGCGGGAAACTCCATTTCCAGCTTCAAGTTCGTGTCTGAGGCCAACAGGTGACAAATGCAGCATGATGAAGAATGTCTACAGTCCAGAGAGGAGTGCAGGCCTACTCCTCCACGAAGTCCTCCTGAATGCGTACTTGGCTGCAGGTGAGGTAGATAATTAATTGCGACTAGCAGCAGAGTTAGCTAGCGGCTAGTGTTTGTTGTTTACCATTTAGCACCAATATAGCACCAGTAGTGGTGGTAGCAAATCAAAACAGCGCGTGAGCTATGAACGCTTAAATTGACCGCCGTTTTTTTTATGTGTGCGTTTGATATGTGTTGCAGCCTGTGCCAGAATTAGTGTGTGGTGCGTTCAAGTGTTAAAAAGCCCTCAAAACAATCTCAGTAATGCCCCTCAAAACGTGATTATGGGGCAAAAAAGATTGCTGCCCGTATTAGGTGCCGTTTGTAAAGCGGCTAACACTGAAAATAACAACAACATTTTGTCACATTTAGCTTCAAACAATGTTTTTAAAACTGCTATGAATTTTTGAGGGTCACTTTTTTGCACGTTTACAACAATATTTGTCATATTATTACAGATTTTTGAGCGTTAGCAGCTTTACAAACGGCACCCCAAGAGCTACACTCACACAAACAACGCTATTCCACATGGACTGATAATAATAATAATAATAATAATAGCAATAGTTTGCTTTTTACTCACTCATGTTGGGTGTTGATTACTGCATTTTAATCTGGGATCAATTCACATTAAAAAAAAACTTAAATAAGTCTAATATGTGCCGCCCATGTTTTAGATTGTCCCGACTTTATATTCATAAAATACCCCCCCCCCCCCATTTGTTTTTTTAATTTACTTAACTTGTAGCACACAATATACTATTTTCACAATGAACAGTTTAACATAAAACATACAGTAGACTATAGTAGTATTAGTAGTTGTAGTTGTCATAGTAGTAGTAGTAGTAGTTGTCGTAGTAGATAGATAGATAGATAGATAGATAGATATTTATTGATCCCAAAAAAATGGGAAATTACAGTGTTACAGCAGCACACAAAATATACATACATACAATATACATGCAATAATTATAATTATAATAACAAAATATAAGAATAAAAATATAAGAATGTAAGAACAAATATTTAAGTATATACAAGATGGGAAAAAACAAAACAAAAATGTGCAGCTTTTGTAAATATGACCCAGTCGTGCCGGTTGCCCTTATTGTAGTATTGTGTGTCTCAGAGTCTCATCTAGTAGTAGTAGTAGTAGTAGTAGTAGTAGCAAAAGCACGTGTTGCTAAATAACATTAACAAAACTTTCTGTCATTCAAGTGTCCCAGTAAGCTATGACTAATGTGGTACAACCATCATTAAATATATTACACCTTGTAATTTACCAGAGTATTTCTATTTCTAATTTTTTAAGTGTATTATATTCCAGAGATAAATATTTTCCTTTTTACTCAATTCCCTTTATCCAAGAGTCAAGTTGCCAAAGCAAAGCCTATTGCGGCAGTGGTTGAAATCATTCATTCAATTACTTCAATGCATGTACACGTTTATTATCTCTCTATCTCTGGAGAAAAGCTGTTAACGGTTTGTACGTTTTTTTGGACTTCCAGAATCTAAGTTGCGATGGAGTATTTTTCATTTTCAGTATTGCTACTTTTACTTGGATAAAGGATCCTAATTTGTCTACCACAAATATTTGAGTCAAATAAACGACCCTCAAACATGGCCAGAGGGTCTCAACATGTTAATGAGTTTTTATTATCCTACAAAATTGTCATAAGTAATTTTCCAGTCAAGTTAAAACTGTAATTTAATTTAATGTGAAGTTTATCAAAAATCCATCCAAACAATCCAACAATGTAAATTAGCATTAATACAAAATAGGGCACAACTATTACTACCACAGGATTTAAATAAACATGCTAAATTATTCAAACCATGTTGAAAAAGACAGTTTAGTGTAACTGACCAAACTCTATGACTAGACTATGAACTTGTCCTACTTCCACAAATTGTACATATAAAATGAATCTAAAATGACAAATCTTTGAAAGTATTAATATCCTCCATGAGATAATTTAGGGATTAGAAATGATCAAGGTAGTCAGGCAGTTTGAGATGCTTTAGGAATGTGGTGTGGCATGTGGAGGTGTGAATAAGAGACAGGGACTGGCATTTAATGAGTCCGTCATCTTCAGTCTATCTTTTGACATCTTTCAACTTCTAAAAGCCTGACCTTTCCTCCCACTGATGTCTCTGACAACCAAATGATGATCTTTAATCGCAGCCATGTAGTGAACAAGTGCACTGCCTCGCCATCTTCAAGCCTCTGGAGCAGTTTCTCCTGACTGCTCACTGCAGCGTGCTTTCACGCATTCGGGTAACTTTTTACCTGTTGATCCATCAGATTACAAATGTAATCTTTCATAAATATTTGTTGTTCTAGGTCCAGTGTGAGCATAAAACATGGCATAATTTGACATTAATCTTTCAGCCACTTGTCATTTGGACAAGTCTGTATCTGTAGATTGCCTTCCCCGTGATATGATCTATATATAATATAAGCAACACATCAGAAATGACTTATCGGTTACTATGAAATTATGAGGTAATTTTTAAAAGTAAAAGAAATAATAGCAATAGAGAAGGTATCCAAGACTTACAATTAAAAAAACTCTACTGCATATTAACTTACTATATACAATGTACTAACTGCAGTGCAGTAATGTTACAGCTATTCAGTATAATAACAGTGGAAGTAATAAGACTTTTGTGATTTATTACGTCCTTTTCCATGGAAGTGCTGTCAACATACCCACCAATGCGTGCGGCAAAACTGGACTATCCAACATTTGTTCACTTTGATTTTTTTCCCCCCCTCTAGGGCCCCTCTACTTTGACACCTTGTAATATTAGCTTTGTTCACTGAACCTCGGCTCAGCTCGGCGGTTTTCACTAAACAAGATAGCGCGGGCCCCTGGTGTGTGCTGCTTTACAGCCATTCGTTCAGGTGCTGGAACCCTGCAGGCTGATACTTTGCCTCAAGGGTGTGTCGGGGCAGGCTTTTGTGGCTTTGTTGTTAATTAGTTTCCTGGCTTCATTTACTAGTGAAAATAATGCTTGAATTGTGCCCATTTATTTCATATTTTTGAATACTTTCATTCTACAAAAATATTTACTCTGGAAAAGTAGTACATGTTAATTGAATCAATCAAATTTCATTCAATACCAGCACAAACTATTGGTGTGACGTGCCCTCCAGTAACTCAAGAGGTGCACAATGTGTAATCAGGAAGGAGACTCCAAAACCTTGAAACAGTTGCAAGTTTGATACATTTGGTAAACTTAAAGTTTGTAAGTCAAATTCCAATATGAAAGTCGCTAAAAAACTAACAGAAAAAGAGCCTTCTTCAGGCTGACTTTATGGGAGGGATTTGTAAAAAAGAAACTGCAGAGGATACGCATTAGCTAGTGTAGTTTCCTGCAGCGGTTACTATAAATCTTACTTAAAGAGTTGAAATCTACCGATTGCACCTTGAATGGCTCCAACAAGGATTTAACCTGAGAAAGTTCAGCCCGGTGACCACTGAATACAGCAACTATATCATTGAGAACAATGCATTTGCATTTTACAAACCACACATGAAACGTTATTGACAATGCGAGCCACCCCCTGCACACCGTCATCAGCACCCAGAGGAGCCTGTTCAGTGTGTGACCAACTGACTCAAGGACTCCTTTGTTCCTCATGCCATCAGACTCTACAACTCCTCACTCGGGGGGAGGAGGAAATAGGGCAGAGAGGACAATACATACATACATACATACAGACATACATACATACATACATTACATATACATACATACATACATACTCATATACATACTACATACATAACAGTACATAACATATTACATCATACATACATACATACATACATACATACATCATACATACATACAATAATATATATATATTATATATATATATATATCTATTAAAATTTAAAAATATATATATAGATAACATACATACATACAAACACACCTGGACTTACATTAATACCTGGTCACTTTATCACTTTAACGCTTTAAAACTGGACTCAACACTGACCCTTTCATAATAATTTATGGTCTTTTTTTGTCTTTATTTTACAAATGTTCTTATTGTTGTTGTTATTATTACTGTTATTTTGTTGTCTTTATACTTTCTTTTCAATCAATTTTTTGGAATTTTCGACATCCTCCCGGGAGTCATCCCAAAAGGATCAATAAAGAGAAGTCGAAGTCTAAGATGTTCAGGAGTTGAATCTGAGCTGGGATTTTTTGCCTTGTCTCCTTCCACTGTACACTCGGCTTAAAGGAACACTGCCAAAATAATCTTTATGAAAAAAGAAAGAAAAGATTGCTCTAATTGTTTTAGCTTAAATGAGTGTGTGTTTCTTAACTGTCACTTTATGTCTTAACTGATACTTTATGCTAAAGGTCTTTTTATAGCCAAATGATTTATTGTTATTGTTATTATTATTATTGTTGTTATTTTTATACTGTGTTTCTCTTTACACTGTAGTTTTATACCTTTTTGTAAGCTCCTGAAAACTGCTTTTGGAAATTTCAATTTCCTTGCGGCAGTCATCCCAAAAGGATCAATAAAAAAGAAGTCTGTAGTCTAAACTTGATGGTTTGTCATTTTGTCTACCTGGGAAAAGATTGCCTTGTAATCTTTTTTTTGTGTGATTAAATTGTTTTTTTTTTTTACATATTTAAGAAATAAACCGTGACAAACAATACACTGAGACAAAGAACTAATTGCCTCGTAATCTTGAATGATTTCTCAAGCATACTGCAGCAGACTGCCGCTCTAAACATTACGATGAGGCTATTCGTCTGCCTCTGAGCTGTGATGCTGCACTCTGCTGCTGGGACAAGCAAAGAGCCCATGGCTTCAGAATGACTAACAAATGGGTTTGGAAATAAATGTGTTCTGACCCGATGAAAACTTTCCATGGAGAAAAGTGGACTTGCAATTAGTAGGAGACACTTGGTACGCACATATGGGTGCTTGGACAATGCAAACCATCACATGGATTAGTGGAACATCACATTCTTATTGCTGTGATGTCACAGCTACAGACAGCTTTGTCAGTATACAGTAAGCACTCCATTGCTGAAATACAGTACAAACATAACAAGTCTGAGAGACGTGACTTGGCTCCGCTAGAGCCTCTGCAATTATTTAACATGTTCTCAACAAATATACTGGCTATAACGGACCCAGTCGTAGCAGTGTAGCTGAATATGGAATTGATTGAAATTCTGCCTCTACTCAACCCCCACAGTATCTCCAGGAGTTTATTTTTCAAAGTCCACCCATGATTTTCAGCTTAGGTTATGCCATCAATTTGCGAGTTAAGAATGACTATATCGGCCCTCTTGTTTCTGTAGCTGTTGACAGTCGTGGTACATTAGATCAGCTGTGGAGTGGAAAACTCAGATGCCCTGCAGTCAGTATGTGGTGCCCTCATGGAGGAAACACTCAACATCTGTACTTGTCCTTGGGAAGATAACCCAGTACGAGCAGTTGAAACAGAGAGGCAGAGGAGACATGTTTATAACATCGATAAGAGAAAATGAAATGCAGCATATTCTAGGTAATAAGAGACTGGTCCTGAATTGTAATGTTTCCTGCTTCTTGTGTGGCTTATTGGAATGGTTGGAGGATTAGATTGCACTAAGAGGAATTACATTAACAAATAACTCTGAGAAATACAGCTTTCTTCTTTTCCCACTCAGGAGACATGTATTGTTCTTTGCTGGTTTTGGACGTTCAGATCTGGCTGTTTGTTATACAGGTTATAAAATGTGGATCAACTGAGCGATGCACAGATTTCTTTTTGTTTTGATGGTGCCAACCTCTTCAGTTTGGGTTTTATCGTCAGCGCGCCTGAAGACAGCCCACATCGCATCTCCTGAGATGATACCCTGACATACTTAGCCATTCAACTCCCTTCCTGAAAGCCCCCTTGTTCCCGCAGGAGATGCATGGATGAGCAAGCTTATTCTCCTTGTGGGGTGTTCCCCATGCATGACTGATGTTTAGATTAATATCCTTGACTGATTCCTGCTCTGCGGTGAAGAGAGGAGTAGGCCTATCAGAGCTCAGCCGCCCCCTCAGGAGTCCATTGATTTTCGCACCATTCTGACAAACTTAAACCTTCATTTGTTGTCCATTTAGATGCCATGACTTCAGGACCAGCTGTCCACATCTGATTTTTTTTTTTGTCCATTTTTGTCACCTGTGTTAGCAAAGTAGAGTCTTCTGCCCGGAATTTATTGTTAATCATATACACTCAGGAATTAGTTATGTAAATGTATGCAATGTGGTTAACGCCGGAAATATACACCAGTACAAATCTGACTGCTTGAAACATTTGTTTATTTATTTGGAGCCCTAATAGCTTCTTCTGTAGCAAGTGCAATATACCTGCAGCGCACACAGTGAGATGATTGAATCAATATTTAATAAATAACAATTGAACACCTCTGAATTAAAGACAACCAATCAAAGCAATACAACATATAGTGAAGTTGAAGTACAGGTGTAAACCACTAAATAACTAAAACCATAGAAGCTATTGGTCAGTACTTGGACTGTATATAGTGGTGCTTTTTCAAATCCCATCCAAAAAAGCCTCATGTGGAAATGACTAAACTCCACATAGGGAGGAAAAATGGTAATACCGCCCCCTGGTGACACTAACAACACTGAGAAAAGGCTTGTCTTTTTCAAAGAGGTTAAAACTGGAGTTTAGTGTGATTCAAATTCAAAATGAAAATTTGTTTTGCAAAGATTGTACGTTTGGTGTTCGGTTAAATCCCAAGTCCAAGCATAGGCTTACAGTGTACAGAACAGACATTACAGACAGCACTGACAAGTCTGATAGAGGATTGTATGCATCTCTTTTTGTGTGTTTTTGCTTCAGACGTAATCCGTTTCATATTTGAATAAGGGGTTGATTCAGCAAGTGACAACACTTGGCTCAGCATGTGTGCAGTATGGAGAACTAAAGAGAGTCAAACCAGCTTTCAAACCTAATTCTTGACTCTGAGCTTAAGAACCAACATGCAGCTCCGTATGAGCTTCGCAACAGACACTTTTTACATCATTTTATTGTAGATGATAATAAAGCAGGTGTAGAATTGACACATAGAACCTGAAATCAACACGGTAACAAAGACTAGAATGTTGGGAAGATCCTGTGGTCAACATTGCAAAATGAATGTAACAAAAAACAAAAATACAGGAAAGAATGACATAAGGCTGTCAAACATGAGAAGTATGTCATTCGCATACTGTTGCTCAATCAAGCAAATCTCATCCTGTGTGTGTGACATACGGGTACAGTTACACTCCCACTATCAAAATGATGTATCCATCCCTGGAGAATACTCATTTTGAAAAGGACAGTTTTAGGTAGAAAGCTGTAGTTGAGAAATATTGCGTTCTTCTTTCTCCATAGGCAGAGATCTTCTGCAGCCTTGAACCTATGAACAAACATACAGTACATTAAAAATATTGCTTCTGTGTAACTCAGGACTTACGTCTTCTTTTCTCCCTGTCCAGCTTTTCTTTCTCAATCTTCGACAAATAGGCCTTTTTTCCACCAGACCTAAAGGGTCTTGATTTCACTAAGTTGCTTCTGTCTGGCACTGTTTTACTTGAGTAGTTCAGTGTCTCGAGCCAGGAGACTGACTCGCTCTTTATCCCTCAGGATCAAGTGCTGGAAAGCCGGTTGATCTTTAGCCTTCGTTCTGCTGCTCTCCACATCCGGAAGCGAGGCCCAGATTTTATAGCCCCCAATGTCTTATAAACTGAGTCAGTATTTGCCCTTATGGGACTGAGAGAACATACTGTATTACCCTTTTAAGAATGCTGAAATGGGGTCCATTTTTATTTTTTTCCTGGCAGAAAGTCATGCTTATGAGACAGCTTCCTCAGCGGGGCCCCTAGCTCTTGAATGAAGGCCTTAATCGCCCTGTTTGGAGTCTTCCAGGTTAATTATGTTCATTTCTCACAGCTTTACTATCCATTTTCTACAAATATGAGCAAGTCACTGCACCTAGATCTTTTGTGACACTTCCATCTGTGTCTTTAAGTAGAAACCAATGGTATTACTGGATAGGAGTCCCATGAACCTTGAAAGGATAGGATTCCAATAATTAGTCATTGTCTAATTATAGTATATAATAATATATATTTATATATAATAAATATAATAATAGACTATGTATATATATGTGTGTGTGTGTGTGTGTGTGTGTATATATATTATATATATATATATATATATATATATATGTGTGTGTGTGTGTATGTGCATGTATATATATGTGTGTGTATATATATGAATGTGTATGTATGTGTGTGTGTGTATATATATATGTGTATGTGTATGTATGTGTGTGTGTATATATATATATTTGTTTTCTTCTATTTTTATATAAAACTCATATTACGTATGCGATAATATTAAAGACTAGAAACTCAAATTCAGAAACTTACAAATTCAGGCTCAGTTTCAACCACTACACCGCCATTACAACCGAACCAGAATGCCATGTATTCCATTACTGTACATAGTAAAACAGGTTTTGGCCACAATTACAACATTTCAACAGAGTCATTTGCTGGGCCTGCTTTCAAACAGGCCCTGCACTACTCTGAGTGCTACACACACACTCTTACGTTAATGGAATTATGTCAGCGTGTGGTTATAATTTAGAAAACCGAGCATCGGCCAACCAAAGCAGGCACCGTGGGAGACATTAGAAGCATCCCACAGCTTTTTCACTTCTCTTTCCTCCATGTCAGTTCATTCCCTGCACCCTCATTCATTCCACTCCATCTCCTCTGTCTTGTTTGTGAAAGGTATTTGCCATATTAAAGCAAATCCCAAACCAATTAGTGTGGAGAGTACGTAACTACCCCCTACTATGATGTCAACACAATGCCAAATGAGCATGGAGGAAACCCGCTTACAAATTAGTTCTCTGTGGACTGTCATATTGGCAAGCATGTATTTTGTAATTCACTTCAATCAGACTTTGTTCTTACTCAAAGTAAAGGAATCATTTCAAAGGAAATACGTATCTCCCATCATAGTTTAAATCATACAACTCTTATTCTGTGGCCCTTGATCATGTTTGACCCAAGGATACATGTGATGTTATAACCTTGAGTTATGATTTATGTTTGTGCATTTGTACGGACAGCTGAACACAATTAACAATGAAGTGATGCGTCATTGGATAGCCATGATTGTTGCTTTTTTCCCCAATAGTAATGACTGTGTCCCACACTCCTTTTATTACCTACTGCTCATTAGGGAGCACTCCTCATTTGGACTGACACCTTGCCGTGAAGTGGTATGGATTTTGTTTTACATCAAAAACACATGCCACATATAATCTCACTAGTTATCCATAACTTTCCTTTACAAACAAATTTCTGACGTTTGTCCTGATTTTCGCACCATGAAGTCTTAATGAAATCAAACAAAGACAAATGTTCTCCCCTCCTCTATAAATGTTCATAAATCAACACTAGAGTTACCTGCTTCCTTTTCCAGCAATTGATGCACAAAAGTGCATCAAAAAGTGTTTGATGGTTATGTATTTGTGCTTTAGGAAATAATCACTGCAAAACAAACACAAGATAAGCTTTATATCTCTCTCCCTACTATTACTGTACAATGATAGATTCAAGTAGCTACAAAACATTAGTTCTTGCGGTACACAGCTGTGCTGTTTTTAATTTCCACAAGGAGTGTTAACCACTGATCAGACAACCCTGACCCAACCCTGGTCAGCGGTGTGAAAGAAGTAAGATAAATCATATTTTGTATTTATTTTTGAAGTTGCCACAATAAAGCCTAACCTACTGTGCAATGTGTGTCCTGTGTGACTATGCGTGGAGGTGCCCCTATCACATCGGGTGGTAAATATTGCGCTGAAATAACTGTAACTTGATCACCTTTTGTTAACTTTAAAATTTCAGGATGCAAATCTTTGACAAAACTCCTCTTGCTGATAGTGGGTTCCAAAAATAAACGTGAGAATATTTTTCATGCATAGCATGGAATTGAATTACTGTCTTTACCATGTGTTTTGTGATGTTGTCCCTGTGGAGAAGGAAACCCTTTTAACAAAATAATTGGTATTATACCAACGTGTGGTGAAATTAAAGTAATACTCAGTTGGCTGAATAGCCCCTATTGGACTAGATGAAGTAATGGAGGTTTAGAATGGTAGCATCACTGTTCATTCACCAGCAATTTATTCCTCAGATGCAACAAGAATATTTGAAGTTTCCAGATTTTTCTTGAACGCATCATCACAAGCATCACGTGTGTTGGGGTGTCCTCTTTGGTTCAGTGTATCTACATGCCCTCATATGTGGCTCTCAGGCAGAGTACAATGTGGGTGGTTTCTAATATCTATTCTTTCTTAGTAGTTAGTATGCCAGAAAAAGATTTTGTATGTCCCAATTATAGACTGTATAAAAACTGGTCCCAGTACATAGTATGTCAAATGCAGAATGCCAATAGTACCATGATATTCTACCGCATATGGTTGCTATTCTGACTCACATTCCTTTGTTCAGCATAGCCTATACGAGCAAGAGTGTCAAAGATCAAGGCTCATTGTTAAATGAAGTAGTACTGTATACTATGTCCAAATTCTATGCATACTTCATGCAACCATACATACTTTGTAAGAGCAGCTGCAGTACGTACTAAAAGTAAAAAGAAAAAGTATGCAATTTGGAACTTAGCTTGTGATCCCTAAAGAATAAGAAAAAGCCTAGTCATTAGCCCTGACTATTGTTAATGTCCTTATGCACAAGTTTATGACCTGAGATGTGTAGCTTAATTGTACCATTAATATCTATATTATATTGTGTGCACATGATTGACCTGCATTTGGCGAATAATTATTAATCTAAATCATCAAGTAGGAAAACTGGCCTGCTTACTTTTTCTAATATTTTTTTTTTTAGTTTCTTGACACACATCATTACCGAAGATTATTCCACTTACAGGGGTCCGCTGAATGCAGCATCTATGCTGTGTACCAATGAGATTTGTACTCAGCCTGAGAGACTAAACTCGGGGTAAATACGAAACAAAAATCAACGCTTCAGTTCAGCAAGGTAGGCTTGGTTGCTATTAGCTAAGCTAACGTTAGCTCCGTATCCGGTGTTTGCACTGTAGCTAACTCAGCCTCCATAGGCAAGATATATACTGTATATATAGCTATATGTAAACCGCTTTCAAGAAGACAAGCTAGACTGCAAACTGTTGTCTAGCTTGATATGACTAAGAGCACGTGGCCAGCATGTTTGCTTGCTTCATATGGGGCATATTTAATTGTCAACATTAGCTAGCAGTTGTGTGAGGGACGTTAAAGAAGAGAGAGCCTTGCCACTAGCGTTACCCAGTAACGGTTACCACCAGCAACAGCGACAGATAACGTTAGTTAGTTGCCACAGCTGCTTCCTGCTGCTAGCGCAAGTTTCTCGTCTGTCTGCGGATGAGGTAGTTCGGCGATTTTAGCTAGCTAGCTCAAACACTCCGGGGCGGTGGATACCTATCTACCTCTCAACCACGAGACGAACTACGAAAAGGAAATTTTGCAGTTCATGTTTCGCCAAGAAGTCAGTGTGACGTCTTTTATTCCATCTTGTTCGTATCTTTTCCAACACGAGAAGAGGAACATGTCCAGATATAACATATACAGCCTTTTAGACTGGATCTACGGCGGGGTGGACCCGAAGTTTGAGGGCAATGGGGGCCCTGAGTGTGCCGCGTTCATCGCGCCCCAGCAGCGCATTAGTGAAAGTCTGGTCATAGTCCTCATCTCTCTAGTGGAGGTTTGCGTTGCGCTGAGGAAAATAAACCTCTCCAAAGAGCTCAAAGTTGTTGGAAAAGGCTGCACAAGGGCTAAGGAGGACAGTCTGGGCAAGAACTTGTTGCTGGTTGCCCTTTGCATGACTTTTGGAATGGAGGTTGGGTTCAAATTCGCGACCAAGACTGTGATATATCTGCTGAACCCTTGCCATGTCATGACCATGGTTCAGGTAAGGATGAGTTGTGTTTGTTAAGAACACATGTATTCCTGTGTGCACCACTAAGATCGTTTGCTAACAGAAAAGCAACACCCATGACATTTAACTAATTTGTATTGCACGTCAGTTGACTTTTTTAATGTTAGTTGACTTCACTTTCATCAACTACGTGTTGGTCTGACCAAACCTTTCACGTTACAGTATAGTGAAACACGGTGGTTGGTATTTTACAAGAAGCGTAACCTAAACACGTTCTGCTTCTATACTGCATCGGCATGCTTTTCATTCCAGCCTGAGAAAACATGAAGTGCTGTACAAAAAAGTTAAGTAGCAGACAAACTGGTTTATGTTTTTGGGCAGCTGATGTTACTACAGCGTTTTGCATGTGGTGTACATTGTACCCGTAATCCCAGTAAGCAGGGGAGTTAGTCCAGACGGATAGTGCTGCTTTGAATTGAAACATGTTGTCTCAAGTTGTCTCTCAGCCCTTGAGGTATGCAACAAGAACTGGGCGTCATCTGTTTTGAAGGTATGCTTGTCTATGACTGGAAGAGGCCTGCTTTGAGCAGCTGTGAAGCCACTGAGGAGACGTCCAGTCTGAGCTGAATGTAGAACTGCACAGGAGGCTAGATGAGACTCTCATTGATAGAACATGGGAATCAAAGTGGATGATGTCATTTGGTTGTCTTTCATTAAAGGCTGTGTTGCAGGTTAACCACCACTGTTGATTACTGGGTACAAAAAGCACTCTAGATATGTATATAATTTTTTTAAATGTCTCCAAATAGTGTTTTTGTCATTTCTGGTATTCACGGCTTTTTTCAACTCAATTCGGTGATGACGTCACATTGGGGAGAGTAGCCTCAGCCTAGCACTACAACTATGGTGACTGACCGGGATGAGGAAGAGATAGAAAGGCCCCCAGCCGTTTAATTTCAAACCTGTCAGACGTGAGAGGACAAATGAGGAATTGCCGAGAGTTGGGGAAGTCTCCTGATGAATTGCTATCATTGTAAAATAGTGCCTACTTTTTGTATTATATTCCGTTTGATGATATCCAACACAATCAAATACAATTGATAACATTTAAAATGTTTATTACCAACAAGCAAATTGCGCAAATTTGTTGGGAAATGAACCCTGCAACATGGGCTTTAAGTGTGAATCGGAGGTTTGCGGGTTCAAAACAACACAAAGGTTTCTGTTCAGGTTACGTTATTAGTACCCGTAAGTAAAGTACTTTACAGTCTAAGAGGCAGGACATCTTTAAAACTTTTTAGACCACAACATAACATGCAACACAACAAACATTAACACAGAAAAGACTGGCCACACCTATGATTGCACTATCCTTGCTTCAGGCTAGGAGAGTGATTGCATTGAGGTGGAAAAATTGGGACGGCCCTACACCTGGAATGTGGTTCAGAGAAATGCCGTCATTCTTGGCACTGTAGAAATTAACTTATGTTGCCAAAGGGAAACTAAATAAGTTCACAGAGATATGGGACACTTTTATGCAGTTCCTGGAAAGTGACCACACTGAAATTAATGATTAAATTTGAATAGCGGCGCTTGTGGAAGCTGACGTGTCTTAGAAAATAAACCGGATAACCACTGGTTTTGTTTTATTCAATTTCATCTCTTTTTTTTTTTCTTTCCTTGAATGTTTATGCTGTTGAGGGTGGGGGGGGGGGATTTCATAATGTTACTGTTCCTGTGACTGCATATTTTCTATGTGCAAAACAATAAATATATTGTTAAAAAACACATAAAAGAGACAGTATAACATGGATTTAAAAAAAAGTACTACATTGACTTGTGCGGAAATTGTACAGCTAGTACATGACCAAAGTGCTTGTGTGTTGTGTGGAAGTAATTAGGCAGTTCATTTAGCAGAGTGATGGCTGGTGGGACAAAACTGTTTTTTAAATGTTGTAGTTCTTCAACCAGGGACTCTAAGCCTCCGTCCAGAGGGGAGATACTGGAATTCCCTATTCAAAGGGTGTAGGCTATCTTCTAAGATGGCCATAGCTATCCGCTGTAGTTGTTTAGCATACAGGGATGTGGGCTGCTGCTGGGACTTACCCGTCAGCTGACTTGACCATCTTACTTGCTTTACTGAGACACACCCTAACAATGACACTAAGGAGAAAGATACGATAGAGTCAATAAAGGCATGATAGTGTAAAGTCATTATGGTCTTGTCTTTATGACAATGGTACAGTTTTCTCAAGCAGTATAGA
>NC_045745.1:30062948-30063680 GCF_008692095.1 Etheostoma spectabile
TTTTTTTTTTTTTTTTTTTTTTAACAGACAGCTTCACAATTCTACTGGAAATTTAATTTAGAGACAATAGTTCTCCCTAGATATCTGTAGGATTCTACTTGATCCACTAGATTGACTTGATCACTGCTGCTTTGATAATAAACAGTACCTGCATGTTTCTCCTCCGCCCCCTGCTTGGCTGACCTTCATGTACATGATTGCACACCATGGGTCATGGCAACAGGTCACTGCCAACTGCGTTCTCAATGTATTTGTCATACACATGAACTATGGACACAAGTAATAGTGATGTATCCTGATTATTTTTAGATTATATGGCAGTTGTGTTACAGCTAGTGGACATTGATGAATGACTTGCTGTGATGAAGAATTGACTCATAGTAGCAAAACGTCCTTTGTGTACCTGGACCAAGGTTAAGATAATCCACACAGTGGATACTCCTCATGCTTGATGACAGTTACGTATGATCAATTTAAAGTAGAGCCCGACTGATGTTGGGCATTCTCCGATCAATGGGTAATTTATAATGGATTTATAATGCATTTATAAAGGACGATTTGAATGTTGTTGTTTTTTTCAAAGGACTGTCAGTTTCAAATCTTAAGTTTGTATTTTTATACATTTTATTTATCATAACTTTAATATATTTGGATGTTCCTCTGTTCTGTTGTGCCCATAAAATAAATTATTATCATGTATTTTAGTGAGAACTCATAAATAACTACAAATAA
>NC_045745.1:30063690-30065112 GCF_008692095.1 Etheostoma spectabile
ACGGAAATCTGTTTATGTTTTGTAACTCATTTCTGGATTATTTTTGTATATATACATATGTATGTGTGTGTATGTGTGTGATTCTTTAGAGAATCAGATTTTTAAATAACCAAATATTCGAATCGACCTTAAAAATCCCTTATTGGTCAGGCTCTGATTTAAAGAAAGGAAGCAAAAGGGTTTGAAAAGGATGAGGTGCAACTGAAATGAGGTGGAAGTTGCCATTTTCTTGTAACATTTCTATTTTGCTTTTGGGACAGGATAACAGGAAGTGTGTTTCTATCAACGGGATGGCTCTGCAGGGATTGCCTCCAGGAGTTTATTTGTTGCAGGAACTATGGCCAGGAGCTAGCTGGAGATAGACTTTATACTATCAGAAAAATAAGTGGAACATGACGTGTGCTGTGCTTCTCTTGCTTTATTGAAGATGCCGTTTGTGGGTACATGGTATCTCAATGAGACGGCTGGAAGGAGATTTAATATTTGTTGAATGTTTGACAGCTTAGTAGGGGTGTTTTTCCCCCAGGATGTTACTTTGGTCCACTGTAGGAGTGTGCTTATATTGACTTATTTTATGGTCTGAGTCCACCCACAAGGTCTTCATTACAAGTTTATGGATTTACAGCATATGGGTGTGGTACTTTTTTAAATGCCTTTCAGACCCATTGGAAGTCCATTATCAAGCCATCGCATAAGGATTGCAGAGATCCTCCAGTGGCCCTCTTCCTTTCTCCTTTTAGCTAACCCAGCAGCTATGCATAAAATGACGCATCTGGAAATGAGAGCGAGAAGTCACGAATTATGGGTACATTTTACAGGCTGAAAAATATATAAGGTCATGTAACGTTGCAATGGGGCCTGCCAGGCGTGTTGCTGTAGCTGAAGTTACCACAGTCCTTGAGTAATCAGCTCCTGTGTGTGAAAATAACCCCTTGACTGTGTTGCTGTGCTGCAGCCTTATTGCTTGCCCTTCAGTGTCATCACACAGCAGCCTTTTTGCTTTTATGTTGTGGATTGTAACTGTCATAGACTGCACACAAACACCAAAATAATTTTGGGAAACCGTGCAATTTACTATAAATATTGAGTCCACACTGCTGTCCTGGCTAAATGTAGTTGTAATTAAACTATTTGTTGGTTAAACATAATGCTTTGTCATCATACATAGAGTGGCTGTGTCTGTTGGCACTGTGATCACACAAATATGAAAAACTCCAGCAAGTATTACTCCACTGGGGGTGAGGAGTTCAGCGTTTGATGACTGATGAGCTGATGTCTCACATCTGACAACACTGTCTGTTATGTTTTCCTCCACATGAAACAAGAGCAGTCACATTACCGCGCGGACAGACGTCTGACTTATTATTGACTAGTCAGGCTCAACGGATGTACATTGCTGGGATAAACCCCTTACCCAATATT
>NC_045745.1:30065122-30066088 GCF_008692095.1 Etheostoma spectabile
TGTTATAATGCTAGATTTGGCCCAGGATGTTAACATGGAGTGCTAAGACCTTTTTTTTTTTCTCCACACGAAAGTGGTGTAACATGGCAATGTCAGGACTCCAGTAAGGCAACATAAATCTGATACTTCACATGCCAGGAATCAGATAGATAGATTAGATAGTTTTCTTTTAACACATGTTGATAGGTAAGCTCTTGCCAAACACAGAGTCCCCTTATCAAGTGAACTTTCCTCCCTTGTAGATCTTGCCAGGGGTCCAGTATGACTGATCATATAAGAAATAATGATAAGTAGGCTTATGATAAACACTGCTACAGGCTCAATGAAAACAATCACTCATTTCTCTTCAAAACAAGCCTCTGGCATTTCTGTAGCAGCTTTGAATGGGTTTAATCGGGGTTTAAAATAGTGCTCGTTAGCACACTGCAGCAATGAACATTAAGACTTTGTGCTTTGCTTTATAGGTCGAGAGCTTGCCTGTAAATTGAAATGCCAGGCTGTTAACGAGCTGTGTGCAAAAAAAACAACATTCAGTATCAATATAACTGACTAAAGTAGCAGCATTATCTTTAAACAAAGCCACATTTATCAGCTGTAGTAATAACACCTAGCAGCACACATTGTTGACTCAGTCATATAGATTACACTTAAAGCCCTATACTGTATTACTTAATCACTACACTTGTAAAAATGGTGTATGGCTTTTCAGTAATGAGTTCTGTCAATCTATACGTAGGCCATTGATCTTCTGTTTTCAGTAGTTTTCCTTCACAGCTGTGCTTTTACTTTGAAATTGCTCTGCAGCAATGTGGAAAACGTCTTTGTTCAATTCAAGTAGAGTTTAATTTGCAGTGTATATTGTGAAGGTAGTAGGTGTCACGATTCCCCAAATTTTTAAATGTAATTGTTAATTTTATTTTTTTTAGCACTGAATGTCCCAATAACAAGGAGGGGGGGGGGGGGGGG
>NC_045745.1:30066098-30079474 GCF_008692095.1 Etheostoma spectabile
CTGAATGCACGGTTAAGTCCAGTCGGAGCCCACACGCTTTACATCTGTTGTTTGTTTACATAACTCACGGGGGAAGGAAAATTGTTGCCACACCGATGACTTTAGAGAAACAGGAAGATTTTCCAGTTCTTTTGTGCTCAAAAAGCAGGTAACAGGTTACAGGTACGCTAACTTAACTGTGTTTTTAGCCAAATGCTTGTGATCAATACTGCTTTGGATTTTGATAATTGAAGTTTAAAGCTCATTTCATAGTCTTGACACCGCTGGAAAGTATGGGATATTTGCTAAAAACAAAAACAACATTACTGACCATATAAACCAAGTCACTTTTGATTGTGCATTCTTGGTTCAAGTCTTCTATTGGTTGCCTTCCAATATCTTTGTAGAGGCTGAAATTGTGTAGGCCGGAGAGATTTCTTGGTTTGGAGACTATCATCATTTTGGCGTTATGCCTCAGCCTGCTGCACCTCCAGATACTTTTATATTTCAGTTGTAAAATTAATGGAGAGAAACAACCATTGGAGGTAATTGTGTCGTTAATGCTGGAACAACCCTGTCAAGGCTAGTTTGACTCTCATAAATTTGATCGTGCATGTGGACAAAATCTGGGTCAGAATGTTTATTGGAGCTGCAGAGGTTTGTGTACTACAGCGATGAAGAATTTAGTTGACCATTTAAAAGTGTGTTGTGTAGGAGTCAAACTCTGTTTTTTTTAACTTTTGTTTAATAATGTTTTAAGTCAAGAAGTAACTGTCCAGATAGTTTGAATGACTATCATTTCCTTATTTCACTGTACATTAACTGAAGCTCTGTAGCTCTGAGGTTGGTACTTGAGTTGCGCGTGCGTGCGTGCGTGCGTGCGTGCGTGCGTGCGTGCGTGTGTGTGTGTGCGCGCGTGCGCACACATTTTAAATGTAAATCTTTTTTTTTTTTTTAATCAACACATGACAGGCGTCAGGTAGTCACTTCCTGTCAACAGTAAGGGCCTGTCCCATTTCTCCCCCCTTAAAACTTATCTGTCCTGTTACTAGTGTCCTGAGGAGTAACTCAGGACAGGACAGTGTCTGAGTGTCCCTGGACCCTCCTCAGGACACTATTAACAGGACAGGACAGTTTTTGCTGCCACTGCCTCTCGCTATTGCATTGTTGCTGGGGGATAGAGCATTATCACACATTGATATTGTTATCAGTTATTGAATTGTACAATCTGGTCACTCACTCCCATGACAGTTTGGAGGTACATTTCTTTTTGGTAAACTTGTCCTCATTTTCAGCCCTGAACCTAATGAGGCCAAAGGTCTGCTCCACAGTCCCTAGCTAGCTTGATATTTGCAAATTAACAGGAGAGAACAAGACAGATTTTTGACTGGTCAATACGATCTGATAAGTGTGTTCAGCTTTCCCGTAGGCTTTACCGTTACCTTTACCGTTACCTTTCCCGTAAGCTTTAATGTTAACTTTATTGGGGTAGGCCCTAAGTAGTCTAATGACAGTTAACCACATATCAAAAGGGATGACCAGGTGAGGGCTAGGGCTGTCAAAATTGGCCAAAAATAACATTTGAATATACCTTCTAAAAAAAAACACTGGTTCAAGCTCATTGCTTGATTGACAGGTCGGTCATCAGTGCCTTTTGGTAACTTCTGAGCCCTGTGTTCCCCTCTTATAAAACTCTGGCTCTGTTACTCCCGCTGTCTCCCAGCAGTCACCCTTCTGGTTATGTGACAGCGTTAGTTCCTCCTCTGTTCCCTTTTGTTTATTTGATTCACTTTACAACAGTCACACACCACTCTCCTCCTCTCTCTCTCTCTCTCTCTCTCTCTCTCTCTCTCTCTCTCCCTCTCCCTCTCCATATATATAACACTGAGTTTCCATATGAGAGAGCTGTATGGAATTGTTGTGATGTCCCTGACATGAGACAAAGAGTCTTTTACCAGTTTACTGCAGGCGGCATAATCCCAAATACACAGTAAACAGTGGGAACGCACACCTGACACTTTTTTTTAATTCATTAACAGCTATTTTAATAGATGTGCTTAGTGTTTGTTTGTTACAGATGGTGTCTGCAAAACCAACTTGTGTTCACTGTGCAGGTTAATGTGAGTTGATGGGTGTAGTGCAGATCCATCACTAAGACATATCCCCTGGCCAGTGGCTAGTTGTACGACAGATCCCAAGTAAATTGCTTTCTTGTAATTCTGTTTCCAGCCTTTGCCTTCCAGGCAGACCAACTCTTTCTTGTGTCAGAAGTAGTTTCGAACCAATCCATGTTTGCACTATCCTCCAGGCCCCAATAGCACAGTCACTGAGCATAGATGAGAATTACAACTGGAATGACGATGCACATTGTAATCTATATTCTTGTTCAGATAGAAAGCCAGCATGTTGATGTGAATGCAAATGTAGGAAATAGAAGCCACTGTTAAACTGGCTGCTCCTTGGTTCTCAATGCATATGAAATAAAATATCAGCTGTATGCTACAAGCTGTAAATAAATAAAAAATAAACATACATATGTGTGTGTGTGTGTGTGTGTTGTGTGTGTGTGGGTGTGTGGGTGTGTGGTGTGTGTGTGTGTGTGTGTGTGTGTTGGTGTGTGTGTGTGTGTGTGTGTGTGTGTGTGTGTGGGTGTGTGTTGTGTGGTGTGTGTGTGTGGTGTTGTGGGGTGTGTGAAAAATCAGCCGCCTTCACTGGAAGCTGTAAATAATAAGTGTGTGTGTTTATATACAGTGGTGTGAAAAAGTGTTTGCCCCCTTCCTCCTTTCCTGTTCTTGCATGTTTGTCACACTAAGTGTTCTGGAACATCAAACCATTTAAACAATAGTCAAGGACAACACAAGTAAACACAAAATGCAATTTGTAAATGAAGGTGTTTATTATTAAGGTGAAAAAAAATCCAAACCATCATGGCCCTGTGTGAAAAAGTGATTGCCCCCTTGTTAAAACTACTATAACTGGTGTTGTCCACACTGAGTTAATTTCTCTAGCCACACCAGGCCTGATTATTGCCACACCTGTTCACAATCAAGGCATCACTTAAATAGGACTGCTTGACACAGTAAGGTCCACCAGAAGATCCTTAAAAGCTACACATCATGCCGAGACCCAAAGAAATTCAGGAACAATTGAGAAAGAAAGTAATTGAGATTATCAGTGTGAAAGGGTATAAAGCCATTTCCAAAGCTTTGGGAATCCAGCGAACCACAGTGAGAGCGATTATCCAAAATGGCGAAGACATGGAACAGTGGTGAACCTTCCCAGGAGTGGGGCCGCCCCAAATTACCCCAAGAGCGCAGCGACGACTCATCCAAGAGGTCACAAAAGAACACCAGCAAGTCCACCACCGAATGGCTGAAGAAAACAAAACGAAGACTGGAGTGGCCTAGCCAAAGTCCTGACCTGAATCCTATTGAGATGTTGTGGAATGACTTTAAAAAGGCCGTTCATGCTCGAAAACCCTCTAATGTAACTGAATTAGGACAATTCTGCAAAGATATGAGTGGCCAAAATTCCTCCAGGACGCTGTAAAATCCCATTGCCCGTTATCGCAAACGCTTGGTTGCAGTTGTTGCTGCTAAGGGTGGCCCAACCAGTTATTAGGTTTAGGGGCAATCACTTTTTCACACAGGGCCATGATGGTTTGGATTTTTTTTCACCTTTAATAATAAACCTTCATTTACAAATTGCATTTGTGTTACTTGTGTGTCCTTGACTATTGTTTAAATTGGTTTGATGTTCCGTGTTGACAAACATGCAAAGGAACAGGAAATGAGGAAGGGGGCAAACACTTTTTCACACCACTGTATGTGTATGTATATACACACACACACTATCAGAAAAATAGGCGTTTTAGTCAATTATTTGTAATTCTGCTGTGAATGGAACCTGGACTCATAGTCAAGGTTTGAATTTGTTTCTCAAAAAGCCGGACCAAAGCACATCGATCCAGGATTTATACACGTCCATTGGCATGCTGTTCTCTAACAGAAATTGATTATTTTTCTTCTACCTGTTCTATGAGATTAAACATGTAAACGTGTTTAATCGCCAGACCTGTTTGAAATCAGGCAATAAAACACAGTAATTAATAATCATTAGTCAGTTAACACCTGGCAGCCAATGTAATGCCTTCAAATCTACCGTAATTGTTTGACCATCTTCCCGGGTCCCATCTGAACTCTGCATTTAGTTTTTCTTATTAGAAGCAAGAAGCATTCTACAGTTGCCTGTGGGGTGCTCTGTTCAGGGCTCCTGCTCTTATTATATTAACAAAAACGTTTTAATGTAATTTGTTAATTTTCTTTTCCTACTGCACTGAATGCTGGGAGCTGTTCCATAATGACCCGAGTTTGATGCGATAATGTGGATTCTTATCTCTCTGTGCTTTCCTCAACAGATCTTCCTGCTGGCCTGCCCGCCATGTAAAACAGCAATGGTTGTATTTAGGTGAGTAGATCCACCCCTGGCTCATGTCTGTCTTTGGTGGTCTTATTTGTTTAGTACTAATTAGGGCTGGGCAATAATTCAATATAATAGGTTAGCATCTCTCAATGGAATCATATTGTGATTAAATCATATATTGAGATATCCTGATAGACAATTACGTTACATAACAAGCACATACTAACTCAATTTTTTTCAGAAAATCTTTTGTGAAACACTTTGAGGCAATATCATTTGAAGAATTGCACACTTGTCAGTATATAGCTGGGGGAAAAAAAGATTTTCTTCTACAATTTCACTTGAAATTGTGTACCACATTGCTGATGATTATTTATCTAAAATCTCATTGGAAAAATTTTTTGTGAAAGCACCATCTGTCAACCCTACAATATTGTCGCAATATTGATGTAGTTAGTCAAGAATATCGTAATATCTGATTTTCTCCATATTGCCCAGCCTTAGTGCTAATTGTAAAAGGGCCACGACTCACAGGCATAATTTATGCATCCACCCTCCATGTCAACCTACTGGGGGACATACACGTCATGAATGCAAGTCCTGAATGTAATATAAAGTAATTGGGCATATATAGCCAAATTAAACCTGGATTTATTTTCATATAACAGCAATTGCTACATTGATTGTAATTACTTGTAGTTTTTTTTTTATTGTAATGAATTTGTTGGGGTTTATAGTCTTCTCTCCTCAACAATTGCTCTGCTCCGGGCAGTTAATTGTTCAGGAGAAAATGACTGCTTTTGCCAGTGGAAACACAGAGTTGGATTTACTCCGAAATAAATACAAGCAGGGTCACTTTCTGATGCCTCTGCCCCTGGGAGTCACATAGTGGAGGAGTAGCAGTTTAATCAAGACACTGTAGCTGTGTCTTACCGATAATGACCTTAAAGTAGCCAACAAAAATACAATTGTGAGTTTGAGAAGCTTAACACTTTCCAACCTGTTTCTTGTCTTTGGAAATCAAAATACTTAAAGTAAGTCCGTCACTTCAGAAAAGAAATATTTTTTTCTATCAGGCCAAGATTTCTCAAAGTAGTTAATAGTTAATACTGGATCAGCTTACCAGGCATTTCACAGGTATTTCCAATGAGAAAAGCGTTAATGATTCCTGTCTGTCTGTTTCCGGAGATTGACAGTTGTAGTTTGTGTAAACGTGGCATTTTATCTGCACCAGGAAAAATAAATAAATTAAAAAAAAGTCAATGCAACTGCACAGTTTTCAGAGCTTTAACACTGTCAATACCTTAGGGGATGGCATGGAAAGAAATTCTGTTGACTGATGAAGATTTCAGTCCTGGTTGATTTGGCCACACCCGGAGTTACCATAGCAACAGCAGAGTGCGATTTAATACTATTACTATCATTGCATGAGCAACTGCATTTTCCTAACAACATCAGGGCACAGCAAAAGGAGTTGGTTTCCTTGCTGAGAAGTTGAAGGTTTTCAGCCTGCCCCCCTTTTATATAGACCTTAGTGGTCCCCTAATACTGTATCTGAAGTCTTTTATATAGTAAGTAAGTAAGTAAGTAAAATTTATTTGTATAGCACTTTTCTCAGATAAAGATCACAAAGTGCTTCACAACAAAAGGAAGCATTAACAACTCTCATACATACAGTGCATTACAAAAAACAAAAACAAAAGAATAACACGTACACATAAGACCAGCCTAACCACCCTACAATCTAGTTAAAAGCCTCTTTAAAAAATATAGACCTTAGTGGTCCCCTAAAACTGTATCTGAAGTCTCTTTATATAGACCTTAGTGGTCCCATAATACTGTATCTGAAGTCTCTTTTATATAGACCTTAGTGGTCCCCTAATACTGTATCTGAAGTCTCTTTTATATAGACCTTAGTGGTCTCCTAATACTGTATCTGAAGTCTCTTTTATATAGACCTTAGTGGTCCCCTAATACTGTATCTGAAGTCTCTTTCCCAAAATTCAGCCTTGGTGCAGAATTACAGCCACTAGAGCCAGTCCCACAATGAGCTTTCCTTGGTGCCATTTCTGAGTCTGGAGCATTTGAGGAGGATGGGGGGGGGGTATTGACCAACTGCCACTTTGCTTGTTTGAAAGCCATGATGTCTCTCCGTCATGGGTGGGGCAAATTCTCTGGGCGGGCAAAGGAGAGAAAGGGAAGGTAACCTCTAGCCGCTGGGGGAACTCATATTAATGTTAAAAAACCTCATAAAGGGACATTTTCATACCATGGGACCTTTTAAATAAAAAATCGATTGAAATGAGCTTTCGGTTTTCGACTATCAAAAGCCAAAGCAGGATCCGCAATTCCCCCAGAATCTTTTTCTCTCTCCACCCCTGTTCACTTGCGCACGTCCGAAGAAAAACAACAGACAAGGCATAGCTTACTGGCTGGTGGCACGCAGGTAGAGACCGCAATGTTAGCTTACCAGTCGCCTGCAGCTGGACTTTTCTAGACACCATGGCCACTACCGGAGTCAGAGATGGCGGAGAAACAACAGAGCTGGTTCCCTGAAGTCGCTTGGCATTCCCTATGAGTTATGTAAACAAACAAGGGAGGTAAAGCATGTGGGCTCCGATTGGACTCTATAGTGCTTTCATGTCCACCCCATTAAACTAATGGTGCATTCATTTTTTCAATTGCACCTCGTAAACTCTGAGAAACTTTTGTGGCATAGTACCTTTCTTATTGTGGCATTGCTGCCTTTTGTTTTAATTAAATCGAATCATGACCTTAAAATCCAAAGTCAAATTGTGGACTTGGAGAATCAAGACAACCCTAATATGAATTAATTGCTGGATTATCGGACCCTGCCAGTAACAATAAAAACTACTTGTAATTACTGTGAACGGCTATTCCAGAAAAAAATACAGAATATAAATAGTATAAAAATGCGGTTTGATTTCACGAGAAAGAACTATTTTTTTAAATACAAAGTAAAGACATCAAACCCCACTGTTTTAGATGGGGATAATGTTGTTTGTGATTAAAGCTCAGCAAAAATATCGTATAGAGTAAATGTGACTGACTTTAAAGATTGAAACATGTTTGACATATCTCAGCATTGAGACATGAAACTATGTTTTGTGTAGCAATCTGAGCCTTCTCTTCAAGCACAAATTTAGCTCCAGCTTTTATGTTAGTATTGGCTGTATGGTGGATTTCCACAGATTGCTTTAAACAAACCCACAGCACCAGCATCTGTAGTCAAGAATAGGCGAACACCTTTTTACTTAAGGCACAATTAGCCTCCCTTCTGCTTGGCTTCAGCTCTTTTTATTCACTAGGCACACAAAGCATTGCATGACCAAGCAGAAAAATGTGGAGAAACTGCATATGATCCTTAATCCACGGACTATGTGATGGTGGTGATGCTTGCTTCCATTGCAACAGAGTTAGGGGTCTAAAGAATCTCTTGTTTGGATGAAGATTTGTTCTTTTGAACACCAAATATTTAGAGGTTTACTCCTCGATGCAGCGGGCCTGGGTTCAACTCCGACCTGCGGCCCTTTATTTGCATGTCATTCCCCCTCTCTCTTTTTCTCCCCTTTCATGTCTTCAGCTGTCCTGTCAATTAAAGGCCTAAAAAAAATGCCACAAAAACGATCTTGAAAAAATTTAATTTATATGTGTCAACGTCTCCAATAAGAGGATAGTTTTGGACAAGTCCTGAAAGTGTGAATAAGAGAGCCTATATGTGATTTACATCTGGTACGATTAAGATATAAACTCCAATAAATCTTAAAAAGCTTTTCCATTTGAAAAGTGAAGGCGATGCACCAATTTAAACTGCATGAGCCTGTGTCGATAGCCAATAGAAGAGGTATGGGCTTGTTGTAGAATAGACTTCCAATCATCCTCTGAGAATTCAACTTCTAAGTTATTTTCCCAATGGGACTTCATTATATCAAGGGAAGGGCAATTATGGGGGAATTATGAATAACTAGAGATAACTCCCTGTAAACGGAGACATTTAAACACATTTACAAAAGTGGTAATAATCATTATTAATATTTAGTGATAAATACATCAAGGTAAATGCCTATTTTCCACATCATTACTGTTTAGATTGACATTAAACATACCAAAGCTTCTTTATAAATACATCAATTATAAACAGAGATGGCAAAAGTACTCACTTCCCATACTCAAGTAGAAGATCAGATACTTGTTTTAAAAATACTTTGGTAAAAGTAGATGTACTGATTTAAAGTACAGGCTTGGAATGTTATTTAAGTATAAAAGTAAAAGTTGCCTTGTGAATGATAACCATTTTTTCATGCAAAGCTACATGGACCAGACAGATGTTACTAGAGTGCACGCTAAGAAACTTCTGTGGACGTGGAAAAAGGCTCTTTATTCTTTATATGCCATTGCCTACATTTTAAATGGATGTCTGCCAATCGGCCTAAAACATCCCATATATGATTATTAGGACAGAGACTGGGTCTCCAGGTTAATAAGATTCTGACTGAGCAGCAGTATATTTTTCTGTACATATTACCATCCAATTAGATTGAATTCGGCATTGATGACGCAAACAATAATAACAGTAACTCCAGTGAAATGATTTGAAACTTGTTAGTGAGGACTACTACGGAGACAACTTCTCTCTGTTGATGCTTTATTACAATCAGGAAACAGTACGTGTGTGTGTGTGTGTGTGTGTGTGTGTGTGTGTGTGTGTGTGTGTGTGTGTGTGTGTGTGTGTGTGTGTGTGTGTGTGTGTGTGTGTGTGTGTGTGTGTGTGTGTGTGTGTGTGTGTGTGTGTGTGTGTGTGTGTGTGTGTGTGTGTGTGTGTGTGTGTGTGTGTGTGTGTGAAGAAATAACATTGCAAAGGCTACCATACACAATGCGTATGAATCATATATATGCTGGCAAATATAATGCAGTGTGACTACTGTAGCATGTAAATAATACACCTGAAATACAAATGTGAAGAAAGACGTTCAACAATCACCATTATATTGCATCAACAGCCAGGTGAAGAGCACAAACAACAAAACTTACTTAGAATTTTAACTATAGACCAATACAACATCAGGCTTAAATGAACAGACAACACAAGTTATATGACTTACAGTTCAGACTCACACACACAATCTCAGCTGATTATCCTCCGGACAGCTAGTCTCTTTTTCTTGTATCTAACTTTTGTCTCCATGCGTGCTATTCTCCAACATGCACTCACAATCACACCTGATAGACAACCTTTTGTACAAATCTAAAGTAACGAGCCTATTTAGCAAAAAGTAAGGAGTAGAAAATACCGATATTCGTGTTAAAATGTAAGGAGTAAAAGTAAAAAGCCGCCACAAAAAGAAATAGTAAAGTCAAAATATCTGAAAAATCTACTTGAGTACAGTAACAAAGTAATTGTACTTTGTTACTTCCCATATCTGATTATAAATAAAAACAAACACACACACACACACACACACAGGGTGACGATTGCTAATGGTCAATAAATGTGGTGAATTTGAATGAAGCAGAGTGTTTTCCTAGAAGGTCCGCAGGCCCTCAGAGTGACAGCTGGGCTCACTTAAACTGACATTCCGACAGCACTGCTGTTTTCCCAATGACCTTGGCTGTCACAACAGTTATTTTGGCTCATTTGACAAAAAGAGCAGTCAGGTAAGACGGACGGAGGCCCACTTTGACACATACGCTCCTGGGCTTCTGTATGTGGCTCGGATAACATGCTTTTGTCCCCATTTGATTACATGACATGGGTGCTGTTTCAATTTCTATTACAATTTTCATTGATTGCAATTCTAGTATTGATTAAAGTATTGTGATTCAATAGTATTGACTATAGCACTTTTCTTTTCCTTCTATAACCAAGACAGAAGTTAAATAATACACTTTTAGAGACAATATATCATGCTGCTGCTTTCGGTCTGTTTGGCTGGAAACAAATATAATCTAGTCGCCGTCAGCGGTACGGTTAGGGTTAGAAAATATTTAGGTGAATCAGTGGTTTAAAAAAAATCACGACACATACGTGTATCAATATATATATATACACTACCGTTCAAAAGTTTGGGGTCACATGGAAATTCCTTATTTTTGAAGGAAAAGCGCTGTACTTTTCAATGAAGATAACTTTAAACTAGTCTTAACTTTGAAGAAATAACTCTATACATTGCTAATGTGGTAAAGACTATTCTAGCTGCAAATGTCTGGTTTTGGTGCAATCTACATAGGTGTGTAGAGGCCCATTTCCAGCAACTATCACTCCAGTGTTCTAATGGTACAATGTGTTTGTTTGGATCAGAAGGCTAATTGATGATTAGAAAACCCTTGTGCAATCATGTTCACACATCTGAAAACAGTTAGGTCGTTACAGAAGCTAAAAAACTGACCTTCTTTGAACAGATTGAGTTTCTGGAGCATCACATTTGTGGGGTCAATTAAACGCTCAAAATGGCCAGAAAAAGAGAACTTCATCTGAAACTCGACAGTCTATTCTTGTCCTTAGAAATGAAGGCTATTCCATGCGAGACATGTAACAAATTGAAGATTTCCTACAACGGTGTGTACTACTCCCTTCAGAGGACAGCACAAAACAGGCTCTAACCAGAGTAGAAAAAGAAGTGGGAGGGCGCGTTGCACAACTGAGCAAGAAGATAAGTACATTAGAGTCTAGTTTGAGAAACAGACGCCCACAGGTCCCCGACTGGCATCTCATTAAATAGTACCCGCCAAACACCAGTGTCAACATCTACAGTGAAGAGGCGGCTGCGGGATTCTGGGCTTCAGGGCAGAGTGGCAAAGAAAAAGCCATATCTGAGACTGGCCAATAAAAGAAAAAGATTAAAATGGGCAGAAGAACACAGACATTGGACAGAGGAAGACTGGAAAAAAGTGTTGTGGACGGATGAATCCAAGTTTGAGGTGTTTGGATCACAAAGAAGACGCAGAACAAATGAAAAGATGCTGGAAGAAAGATGTTCTGGGGTTGCTTTGGTGCTGGTAAGGTGGGAGATTTGTACAGGGTAAAAGGGATTCTGAATAAGTGGGGTGCAATTTCTCCAGATTACCTCAATAAATTAACAGCTAGAAGGCCAAAGGTCTGCAATGCTGTAATTGCTGCAAATGGAGGATTCTTTGACGAAAGCAAAGTTGAGGAAAAAAAACTTATTTCAAATACAATCATTATTTCTAACTTGTCAATGTCTTGACTCTATTTCTATTCATTTCACAAACGTATGGTGGTGAATAAGTGTGATTTTCAGGAAAACACAAAATTGTTTGGGTGACCCCAAACTTGACGGTAGTGTGTGTGTGTATATATATATATATATATATATTTTTTCCCATCCCTAGTTTATGGTGCTTTTCAGAATAATTGTTGGTTAAAAGAAATAAACTGAACAAGCATCACACTCCCTTTGTCTGCAGGAGCAGACAGGCTGCGTACTGTAAGCGCTGAATGGTAAGTGAGAAGGAAGCAGCTGAAAAATGTGTCCTACGTACTAAAGCCTTGATTATATCTTAATTTATACTAATTACAAATTAATACGCAGAGTTGCTGATTTGTCAGAATCATTGGGGAAAAACTTTTTAAGATAATTTTTGGGGACATTTTTAGACCTTCATTGACAGGACAGCCAAAGACATAAAGTGTGGGGGGGGATGAGACACAGCAAAGGGCCGCAGGTTGGAGTCAAACCCGGGCCTGCTGCGTCGGGGAGCAAACCTCTAAAGATGGGCGCCCGCTCTACCAACCGAGCCATCCGGGCGGCCATTGGGAAAAACTTTAATGGGATTTCTTAACGGATGATAGAATTGTCAACGTACGCGTAGCAAGGTTCTAATTGCCCCAAACGTCAGTGACCTGACTTCCCACTAGGTTCTGACCCTGCCCAAGAATGAGAGACAGCTGCTGCTAACAACATCGGGGAGCGCTCTAAATGGCTTTCAGCAACACAGAACATAATCCACACTGTCCTCCTTCTGTTCCTCTGTGCTGATATCGGCAATAATTCAACCTAATATGTCGAAAATGCAATGATGCATGCCATGTAGAAATTATTGTTCCTGGGAGTCTGGGGCAGATGTGACGGAAGATGTGAGGTTCATCTAGGGCTGCACAATTATGGCTAGAATGATCATCACGATTATTTTGATCAACATTGTGATCACGAATAATTATCACGATTATTTGTTGATTTTAACCAAAACAAAATGTATATTCCCATAGGGTATTCATAACTGCTTTCACATCCATATAGTGCTACATTCCTCTCATGTTGTATTAAGTTTTAATAAGTCTTAAGTTGTATGGTGTGTACATACATACAGCTGCAAAACATGTAAATAAAAATTATCTGAAATGAATACGTATATATTTTTTTAATGTATCCCTGTGAAAGCTCCTTCACTTGTTTTCAACAATAACTGATTAAAAGAGCTAGGGAGCAGGGGGTGGGGGGGGAGTGCAATGGACATAGTCACAGAGAGACAGCTGACTCAGTATGAATGGGTCCAGCAGCTCCGTCTCCCACGCTGTTACTCTACCAACTGAAGTCAGTTGCGTTCAATAACTTCTTCTGTGTTTTTTGCCGTTGCGGCCGCGATAGTTACCAGCTGGTACAACTACAGGTTTGTCTCTCATACTTAACAATATACAGCTGTGTTAATAATAATTAAAACTGTGGACAAATGTCAGAAGTGTGGACCGGCGCCGCTCTGTTACCGGGAGCCGTGAGGGCGGGGCTGCGTGGAGAGTACGAAGAGAGATCCAAACACAGGCACGGCTTTACAGAAGAAATGGGTCATGTAACGCAAAATTAAATCCTATCGATTTGCTTCGTTTGTGGAGAGGCAGCGGATGCGAGGACAGTAGATGCCATGGTGCGACGTAGGAAAATGTTAGTCGCACCCTAGAGCCCTGTGAGCTAACAGACGCTAACTAGCACCGACTAGCA
>NC_045745.1:30079484-30081131 GCF_008692095.1 Etheostoma spectabile
CTGTTTTCTGAAAAACAACACAGACGGGACAAAATGTTGCGTTTACTAGTAAACCTTGAGACCGATGTATGACCGACTGCTATCTGTTATATTTTCCTCCCGTTACTCTGTCCTCTGTGACTGTCTACATCTAGAAACTAAGCTGGGATGCAGGGAACAACTCTGATTGGCTCATGATCAGACAGGGGGTTACGGAGCGGTAGATGGGCTTTGCAAAAAAAACAGGAGCGTTCAATGAACGGAATGACTCATTTAAAATATCGCTCGATTACGCAAATTTTATCGTGGGAAGCCCAAATCGTGATTGTGATTAAAATTTGATTAATTGTGCAGCCCTAGGTTTATCAGATCTTTTGGAATTCCAATGTTATCATTTCCAGCTTATTGTTTTTCCCCGTGTGTTTCCAGGCTGCAGGTCCACATGCTGAACGGTGCATTACTGGCTTTAATGTTCCCTGTAGTCAACACTAGACTGGTAAGTACCCAGTACTGGGGAATCTTCATCAAAGCTTTGATCTCAGGCGTCTGCTCTCATCATCCGTCTCTGAGGTTAGAAGATGTTCATGGATGATTCAAAAAATGTAGTTCCTCCACTAGAGCCTGAATCTGAAGATTCAATCACACAGAAGAAACAAAATGTCTGACTCAAGTGGCAGAAAGTATGAATTAGAAATATGATGATGATGGAAATAAGTTGTTTATAAGGAAGAAAACCTGAGGGAAGGCTTGTGCAGACAAGGACCAGATGCAGATAATACACTAAAGCTAAATCAATTCTAACATGATCCATGTGAAGACCAAATTGCCCCTACTGCAAAACATTGCTTTCCAAAGTAAATCAAAGGTTTTCTGTGTAGATCTATTTCTCTGTTAGATAAAGAACTTGTTTCAATAAGGGAAGTATGCGCTTACAGAAGTGTCGAGGTGCAAAATGACACTATGTCATTAGTCAGCTGGCCTTTCAAAAGAGTTTTCACAGCAGATCTCCCAAGAAGAAGTGTGAGGAAAAGAACACTAATCAGTTTTAACATTAACATACTCAACTAAAGAGGCATCATACCTTCATACATCTTCTGGTAAAAAAAACAATTCACTGTCCATTATATGTACAAAGACATGTAGAAAGTAGTGGAACACAATATTTAAATTAAACACTGATTGATCAAAATAATAGTGAACATTACACTATTGATAATAACTTTCCCCTGTTATGCAGTGTTTCTTTTTTCATTAAAAAGACAGCGGTATTGTTAAAGTATTCCATTGTCTTTGTATTTTTGTTGGTAATTTCTTCTGAGGCTGAGATGCTGATCCGCCGTTAGCTTTGATTCTCTTATGTCGGGTTTTCACGCTCCCTGGTAACTCCATACCACTAGCAGTAGAATAAGGAATAAGAATGAGTTAAATCCTCCCTGTCTCCACCTCTCTGTTGTTTCTGCTGTTGGGAGTATTGCTTTCCAGCAGAGCCACGGTTCAGACTCGAGCCGGCTGCGCTTCTTAACTCTTGTGTTGTCCTCGGGTCAAATTTGACCCATTTTGAAGAAGAAAAAAAATCTTTATCTGTAAAGTGTCTTTCAACCCAATTTTCATAAGACTAACGCTGATTGTTCCACACAACTCTCTTCACAAGTAAAATAAATGATCAGC
>NC_045745.1:30081141-30091390 GCF_008692095.1 Etheostoma spectabile
TTTCTTTAAATTTGGATGTTTTATTCAATTTATAGCATTCAAAAAACTTTTTCTTTTTTAATAAAAGACCATTGAAAAAAAGTGACTAAAATGTCCAACAAAGCTTCAAAAACTTAGCCTTAGACTTCTCTTTATTAATCCTTTTGGAATGACTTCCGCAAGGAAATTGAAATTTCCAACATCCGTTTTAGCAAGAAATACGGTATAGATGACAGTATAGAGATAACAATAATAACAGTAATAATAATAATAATAATAATAATAATAATAATAATAACATTTGGCTGTAAAGACGTGGAGAAAACAACCCCCACAAACCTTTTCAAAGGCACAGTAACAATTCACAAAAACATCAGGGGGAAAAGCAACAACGGTTTTGAACGAGACAACTTCAATTTTGACCCAGAAAAACAAAAAGTGGCACGTTTGCCGGGGAGACAACACAAGGGTTAATGCTGCTGTTACACAGTACATCAGAGCACTGCACACACACAGGGCAGGACGTCCGACACTGGCTCTTATGTTCAAAAGTAAATGCTCGGATACTTCTTCTTTACCTCATCATAAAATTATGGAGCTCAGAAATGAAATGTCTGCTTGATGTGGCGTGCTAACCGTTGAGATGGTTCTGTCTTCAGCTACCGTTTGAGAAGGAGATCTACTACATCCAGCACTCCATGCTCTACCTGGTGCCTCTCTACCTTTTCAGGAAAGGAGGTAGGTGTTGAGCTTTCGTAATTACAGCCACGCACGCTGCATTCACAGTGACACTAGAGCCGGACCGATATTATTGGCCGATATTAGACATTTCCCAAAATATCCGTATCGGCATTTACAGTGGTGTGAAAAAGTATTTGCCCCCTTCCTCATTTCCTGTTCCTTTGCATGTTTGTCACACTTAAGTGTTTCGGAACATCAAACCAATTTAAACAATAGTCAAGGACAACACAAGTAAACACAAAATGCAATTTGTAAATGAAGGTGTTTATTATTAAAGGTGAAAAAAAAAAAATCCAAACCATCATGGCCCTGGTGAAAAAGTGATTGCCCCTAAACCTAATAACTGGTTGGGCCACCCTTAGCAGCAACAACTGCAACCAGCGTTTGCGAAACGTGCAATGAGGCTTTTACAGCGTCCTGGAGGAATTTTGGCCCACTTATCTTTGCAGAATTGTCCTAATTCAGTTACATTAGAGGGTTTTCGAGCATGAACGGCCTTTTTAAAGTCATACCACAACATTCACATAGGATTCAGGTCAGGAATTTGGCTAGGCCACTCCAAAGTCTTCATTTGTTTTTCTTCAGCCATTCGGTGGTGGACTTGCTGGGGTGTTTAGGTCATGTCCTGCTGCAGAACCCAAGTTCGTCAGCTTGAGTACACGAACAGATGGTCGGACATTCTCCTTCAGGATCTCTTGGTAGACAGCAGAATTCATAGTTCCTACACGGCAAGTCTTCCAGGTCCTGAAGCAGCAAAACAGCCCCAGACCATCACAATACCACCACATATTTTATGTTGGTATAATGTTCTTTTTATGGAATGCAGTTTTCCTTCTACGCCAGATATACTTGGACACACACCTTCCAAGAGTTAACTTTTGTCTCATCGGTCCACAGAATGTTGTCCAAAAGTCTTGGGGATCATCAAGATGTGTGGGAGAAATTGAGACGAGCTTGATGTTCTTTTCTCAGCAGTGGTTTTCTCCTTGGAACTTGCCATGCAGGCCATTTTTGCCCAGTTTTCCTGATGGTGGAGGCATGAACGCTGACCTTAACTGAGGCAAGTGAGGCCTGCAGTTCTTTGGACGTTGTTGTGGGGTCTTTTGTGACCTCGTTTAGTGAGAACTCATAAATAACTACAAATAAGTATTGTTAGGGAAATCTGTTTCATGTTTTGTTACGCGTTTCTGGATTTAAAAAATATATATATCGGCCGATATATCGGATTTTCAATCAACCAAATATTTGTATCGGTCTTCAAAATCCTTTATCGGTCGGGCTCTAACTGACAGCCACCATGAACTACCTTTCATGCGCCGACCATGCAGGGCTGTAACGACCTGATCTTTTAATCCTTGGATGGATTCCCTTTTTGTCGATGATGTTTGAGTTGCCGTAGATACCTGCCTAAGTCTTTGTCTGTTTAACCGGGGTGGCTGTTACTGCTCACATCAGCTACACAGTAATGTTTTTTTTTTTGTTTTTTTTTAGCAACCACCTTTTGTTCTTTCTTGTGACAACACAAAGGCATGTCTGCATAAATTGATAACCGGATTCTGCAGATTTGCACATGCACGCACAGTAACCGCTGTCAAGCTGCCCTCAGAGTCACTCAGTGGCTAAATGCATGAAGACAGAAAGTGTACTGTGCAGCTCCCAGGTGCAAATGTGATGCAGGAAGTTGGTGGAAAAGAAACCACTCCAATTCCAATAACAGGTTTCATCCACAAGGTTGGGAGCTTTCCAAAACGTAGATCTCATTCGAAGTCAGGTAAATGTCAGATACATCTGAGGCCTAGCACAGTAATCATACCTTTCATTGTGTATTAGTAATGCAACAATGGAGCTGCAGAAAAAGGCAGTTTTTATTGTTCTAGGTACACTAATATAATCATTACACATGTAATATCTTCCCCTGGTCGTACTCTTAGCAAATGCCGGCAGTGGGGAAACAGGAAAAGCCAGTTTGACACCACATCCTCCTGTAGTGTGGTTGCAGGGTGTTCCATCTGTTGGCTCGACTGCCATGTTGCAAATGCTCAAACGCAGGGAAGCGAAGGGTTAGGTTGCCAGATAAAACTTTTATCAATCCCGAAGGGATAATTTGCTCAGCCACGAGTTTTACGAGTGTTTCTTTTTGCAGGTGTGTACAAGCCCGAGCCTCTGGGGGACATGTGGTGGGCGCTGCTGTCCAACGGCCTCCTGTTCCTCTACCACTTCCTCTTCTTGCAGGTCCTCGGCCTGGTAAGATGGAGCCCTCTGCTGGCCGTTACACAATACTTCACTGTCCAATGCACATACAAACACACACACAAAAACACACACAAACACACACACACGCACACACACACACCGTTTGTTCCACTGGTTTCATTTACAAGGAGAATGAGAAGTCATTTCTTCAGACAAAGACATAAAAAGCAATACAATTGTGCTTCAAAATATGATGTAGGCTGAAATGTGACAACAACAAAAAATGAAAAAGTGGTGTTGAATCTCACAACTTGTGCTTATTACACACCCTTCTCACAATTTAGGCTGCAACTTGTGATTGTTTTCCTGATTAATCGACCAGTTGTTTGGACTGTAATGTCAGAAATTGGTGAAAAGGTTGATCAGTCGATCCTCAAATGTCTCGTTTTGTTCCAAAACTTAAAGATATGCAGTTTACTGTCACAGAGGAGTGAAGAAAATATTAAACATTCACATTAAAGAAGCTAGAATCAGCCTTGAAAGTTTGTGAATTTGGGGGGGGAGGGGATTCAAGGCTTTAAAAGTTTTTGAAAATAGGAATAAATCATTGTTGATCACAAACAAAAAGAAAATAGAAATAAACAGACATGGGTCATTGAAAGAACCCAAATGTATTTCTTTTTGTATTTCCTTTACTTAACATCAGTCAATAGGCTACGTATTGTTTTGCTGTGTTAGAGAATTAAAGAAACGACACGGTCTGCCGTCACGGCAACACAGCAAAATTGATCAGTGTTCACTCATTCATCTCGAATTTTAATATTTGATCTGTGTCTCAAACGTGCGTCCTTTTTAATTTGGGCCGGTAACGTCCATAAAGAGTTGCTGGATTGGATTTTTAAGAAGGTGTTTAAGACCTGTTTAATATATTTAGTCCTTTTACTGAAATGCATCCAGGTTCCATGTTTTATTTCTAGATACGTCAGTTTTCCTGTGTTTTGCTTCTTTATTCTCATGATTTTATTTTTTATAACTCAAAGTCTCATTTCTGCAGCTGGTTACGTCAAAATGACTATCCTGTTCAAAGACATTTGCAATTATGTTGTGCACTCGCTGTACATTGAAAACAGAGGCAGCAGCACGAGTGAGTCACGTTGAGTTGAATACCAACTAGAAGTATAAATTAGATTTAGTATACGGACAAATCTAAACTGTCATGACAGCGAAGCGACTGCACTGGTTTGCATAATGTCAGAGGGAGTGTTTTTTCCCACCCTCTGCAGATATTATGTAATCATAAAAACTCTTAAAATCTATAGAAGTCTGAATACGGCTTAGATGGAAACAAATGCAATCATCCGTACTAAAATGAAGTGAATCCTTCAGCATGCTGTCAGATAATGAGTCCTGGAGGATTTACAGGCCCTGAACTCATCCCTCAGTCAGTTTAGTGATAGTGGGAGCAGAGGTGAATGATTATTAAGATGTGTAAATGAACAGTGAAGTCAGCCATGCCATTTGCCGAAAAATCCTCATTATCCCACTGGGTAGTACTTCATATTGTGATTGCTATTAGCATCATATCAGGACCGACTCAACCTGCCTGTCTCCGTCCTCTCCCAGGCGACTGAGGTCAACCTGAACAACATGCTGTGCCCGGCCGTGTCCGATCCCTTTTACGGGCCTTGGTACCGGGTGTGGGCGACGGGCCACCAGACGCTGCTGACCCTGGCGCACGGGAAGGTCCTCACACTCCTCTCGCAACACACGGGCTCCGTGTGCAGATGGCTGCCGGACATGCTTCGACTGCGCAGCAAGAAGGTCGACTGAATGTCCACGAGGAAGCACACGGACCTAGCCTTTCATTCCAAATGCCTGCTTTTCATGGATTTTTTTGTTTGTTTTTTTTGTTTTCAAAATCCACATTTTAAAGCATCTTTTAAGACTCCCCATCCGATTTACTGAAACAAGTGGGAACTTCAGGGTGAATCAATGTGTCATTTTAGTGTTGTTGTTGGCTTGCATACATACAGACCTTGCATGTACAAACATAATAGGCATTTTAGGGCTGGTAGTTAGCCTTGTGGAGTTGGGCCGACTTCACCTTTTTTTTTTTCTTTCTTCCTTTTGGAATACAGTTTTCCAGGGACATGTAAGTGAATTGGTGGGGAGATTTCTCAAGCTGCCTTTTTGTAAATGTAAAGTTTTAAGGGCCGGAAATAAGAAACATGTCAATAGTGATCTGCAGTTGTTATACTTCCAGGTCATTACGTAGTAGTTATGCAAGGTCATATGTTAGTGGCTAAAGCTGCCATTTTGTTTGTCTCAAGTGCGTTTTAAAACAGATTGTGAATGTCAGCTGTTGTAAAAGTCCTTGCTTGTTTTTAGTCAGTTTTTTGTTTGTCATGTATGATCACCTTTCAGTGTTGTCATGACTGAAAATGGAAAGTTATTTATGGCGTCCCTCTGTTCCCACTTTACTACACACATGTACAGGGTATGAACGCATTATTAGCAGCCTCATCTGCGTTTCTGTCTCCAGCCCGTTCAGATCATTCCAGTTGTGATAATCAGGGGACATGGGGACATGGGGACAAACTGCGTGCTAAGATTCACAGTGCTGTATGAGGATTGATGGATGGATGGATACACCGGGGTGGTGTTATTACCTCTGCCAAGGAGGTTATGTTTTTTTATTTTGTTTTGATATTGGACCATATTAATATAAACTTCAGTGTGTCGTTGGAATGAATGCGATGTTTGCCGAGAGAGATCTTGTCAAAATATGTATCTCGGCTGGAATTGCACCATGACACTTGCGAGGCATTCTGGGGCTTATTTACTGGCAAGCCTGTCAAAAGAAAGGAGTTGGAATATGGTATATATCATTGTATTACTGTAGCATATACTGTACTTCACTGTAAAGAAGGGATGAGACAAACTTTTGTATTACTATGGGTTTGAGTATGTACTGTATCGACAATAAAAGGGATTTAAGTTGAGCAAAGTTAGCATTTCTTTCTTTTCTAACCAAGTTCTGGATGTATTTTTAAAACATGTATCTGACTATATAACACCTTTTTGTACAGATAAAACAAACAAGATATAAAATGTTCATTTCTGAGCTTTGTTGGTGCTTGTACAGTAAGGTGATTTTGGTACCTCTGGACAGAGCTAGCAGATTTATAGTCTTCATGCTAAGCTAGCCGGCTGCTAGCTTCATATTCACCAAACAGTTATGAGTGCTATTCGTTTCCTCATCAGAGTCTCACCAAGAAAGCAAATAAGCTTATTTCCCAAAAATATAGGTCCTCTCAGTTCAGCACACCACATAACTACTGAAGCCAAGTTGCTGCCTGACTCAAGGACTTGTAATAAATGTCTGGGTGTATTGTCCTCTGTCTCCGCAGCCTGATGAGGTTTCTAGTGTCCAACATGCAGCGAGCTCTTTCCAGGTAAATCCCCGGCCCTGTGTACCAAAGGCTGCTTCAGTTTCTGTTGTGATACTGTAGGTAACAGAAAACAATGGGGAACCCGCTAAGAAACAAGAAGCCCTCAACTGCAAATGTAGCGTCCATTCCACATCAACCACAGCCCGACCCCAAAAAACATGGTGGATAATGCTAACTAACACTAGCTTAATTAAACGTCACATCTTTGGCAGAAAAAACAGTTTTAATCAAAGATTTTTTTTACATAGCACAATCTTGATTTTATGTTTTTACTGAAACTACTGTTCATATCTAGTTTGCTCCTATCAAACTTACTAGAGTGAATAAGAAAGCAGGTGGACTATCTATTTTGTTTAATGACTCACTCCAATACAAGCGGATATCTTATAGAAATGTTGCTTTTTTTTTTAATATGTTTTTTTTTTTTCGCCGAGTTCCTCTTCTCGAGCTATTATGTTTTTATAAAGCACTGAATGGTTCAGGGCCAAAATCCATTTTTGAGCTGCTGCTACTCTATGAACCACCCAGACCTCAGGTCAACTGGGACAGCTCTGCTTTTCTGTCCCCGGACACACGGAGACGCAGCGTTCAGTTTCTATGCTCCACATATCTGAAACAAACTTGCAAGAAACTGCAGGTCCGCTGCAACGCTGTTTCTTTATACCAAGGTTGAAGACCTTTTCTTTGACGCTGGCTTCTATTAAATCAAGTACAGTAATTGTTCATTTATTAGGCTCAACACCCTGCTGTGCCCTACTATGCCCTGCAATGGGCTGCTAAGCCCTATTATGCCCGTCTATGCCCCACAATGCCCTGCTATGCCCCACAACGCCCTGCTATGCCGTACTATGCCCCGCTACTTCCTGCTATGCCCCACAATGCCCTGCTATGCCCCACAACGCCCTGCTATGCCGTACTATGCCCCGCTACTTCCTGCTATGCCTTACAATGCTCTGCTATGGCCCACAACACCCTACTGTTCCCCCCAACACCCTGCTATGCTCCAATATGTCCCACAACGCCCTTCTATGCCCTACTATGCCCAGCTGCGGCCTGCTATGCCCTGCAACACCCTATGACCTGCTATGCCCCACAATGCTCTACTATGTCCTGCAACACCCTGCTATGCCCCACAATGCTCTACTATGCCCTGCAACACCCTGCTATGACCTGCTATGCCCCACTAAGCCCCTCTTAGCCCCACTATGCCCTGAACTTCTACAACTATAATTGGTTTGTCATTATTCCACTATCTCTATTGTTACTTACACTGTTCATCATTCCAACTGCAATAATTGTCAGGAATCTATACATCTGTATCAGTGACTGTGTCCCAAGTGGCAGCGACAGATGCTGCCCACAAGGAGCCTGGGTCTGTCCATGGTTTCTGCCTAAAAGGAGGCCTTTCCTCGCCCCCGTTGCACCTAATGCTTGCTCGTGGGGAATGGTTGGGGGTTTGTAAACGATAGTGTAGTCCAGACCTACCTCAATTGGAATTACAGTAAATTGAATTACACTGCAGTGTAACATTTACTCTTGGATTTCATACCTGTCTTTTTCTATTTTAGCTTGTTTTTATGTTCTGTTCTCTTTAATGAATGTTTTTAATTTTTTAAGTGCTCTTAAATGTTTTATGTAAAGCCGTTTGAATTGCCCTGGTGCCAAAATGTGCTATATACTGTAAATAAAGTTGTTTTGCCCTGGCTCTGTGACTCAGGCCAGACCAGCACCTCGTCATCACAGACGGTCAATCTGCAACCACCACGGCGGCTGCAAAGAGGGTGGAGGAGGATTGAGAGGAGAAATGTGTTCCAGTGCTCGTTGTAGATGCAGAAACACACAGCACAGGGAAACACTGGGTGTAAAATGAACTTGACAATTGTTATTTGAGAGTAGATTATAAGGCAACAGAGAAGCATGGTCACTCACCTGGTGTTGTAGTTCTCTTGGCTTCAGCGTGACTAACAGCCAGTCCCTTGGTCGACACAGGCACGATCACTGCTCCGGGTAATGGAATATATACAGCTGACACATTTTGTAACCCAAATGGAAAGACAATAGAAATGCCTGGTGATGTAGAGTGACTTGAATCGAAATTTTCAAATGTACTTGATGGAGTTACTGCTTTTACCACAGCAGGTCCAGGTCCACGGAGGCCCAGAGGCAGAGTAAACAGCTGCTTAGATTTGATCTCAGGCCATCCGCTGGGTTCATGTGTGGTGCTTTAACACAGGCAGCGAACTGAACCATTTAACTCTCTCTGAGCACATAGGGCCCCGAATATCATGTTACTGGAAGCAAATTATTTTCAGACTTCACCTCACTTGGTGCTGAGCACTTTCAGCGGAGGAACTGGCCGAGCATGTCTCTGAGATCCTTCTCCTTATTACAGTCACAGCTCCTCACAAGCTACGGTATGAGTGCAGCTCAACGCAGACATAGGTACCAGTACACATAGACAGAAAGTTAAAAAAAAGACAGGAATGGTCCATTAAGCACTGTTAAAAAATCTAAAAGCAAATTTTGGTTTAATAAATTCTAAAATGTTAGATTAATGCAGTGGTGGAAGAAGTATTCAGATCCTTTACTTTGGTAAAAGTACTAATACCACACTGTAAAAACACTGTTACAAGTAAAAGTCCTGCATTTCAAATCTCAAAGTGGCTTAATGTAACTTTGAGTTTGAAGAGGTAGTGTTTTTACCACAGCCGCTGTCGTAAATGTCTACGAGTTAGCGTTACCGGAAGATCATATATTTGTGTTTGATGAATTGCTCAGACAGATAATAATTCATTTACAATAAGAGAATATGTTACAGATGCATCGTTGCATTTCAAGGGTTGCACAAGATGACTTAGCCTACTTTGGATGTATGGGGAGTTAAACCAGGTGTCACGGTCACCGTGTCAACCAACCAACGTAATAATAACTCAGATTTATATAGCGCATTTCATAAAACCCAGGGACGCTTTACGCAACTAAAGGGGGAAAGAAAATAGGCCAACACAAACACTGACTGGAAGGAATAAAACGTCCGCGCTAAGTGGAAAGGGGGTGTAATTTAATGTTGGCTACTGACCTACAACCACATCGCACATTTATTTTATGAATGAAACAGACATATTACATACCTGAGGGCCAATTCAGGGATTGGTTTTGAATCATTTACAATCCAAACAATTACTATGTATTTACATAGTCGTCATAGTAGTCTATTCAACATTAGCATTTGTTATGAATGTTATCACATACATTTTAAAACATAGCATTAAAAAAAAACAATACAGCCATTAAGACAGAGCTGCGCTTTGAGTTAAATGCTAATGTCAGCATGCTAACATGCTCACAATGACCATGCTAACATGCTTATGTTAAGCAGGGAATGTTCACCATCTTACTTTAGCGTGTTAGCAATTTGCTAATTAGACTCACATGTGGCACATATCTGTAAATGGCCTAAGTTACTACATTGACTATAGGCCAGTAAGCAGTGGGGATTTAGATTTGCTAATATGTTTATGTTTCATGTTAAGACTATTTCAATTTTTTTTTTAAACCTTCAAATATTAACTTGGAGGCGACCCCTGCATTGACTCTTGAGGACACCATGGGGGTCCCGGACCCCCTGTTGAAGACCCCTGCCATAGCCCATCAGTAGTCAAATGCTGAAACACAGAAATACTGCGTGGGTGGATGTGTGTGTGCTGAAAGAAAATCGAATGACACACGTTCTCTTTTCAGTAGATTTTTTTTATTTTTTTATTGAATAAATGATTTTAAAAGGTAATAACAATGTTTAAAACTACATTATCTTCACATCCATTGCTTACATACTCCGATAACCCATCTATATATATTCTTTCAACCCTCCCCACACTTTTTTT
>NC_045745.1:30091400-30095364 GCF_008692095.1 Etheostoma spectabile
TTTTTTAATAAACTCCTTTCTTTTACTTTTTTTTGTGTGTGTTTGTTTTTGTGGGGTTTTTTTCTCTTTTGGAGTCGTACTACCATAATAAATGCCCATTTCAAGTCTTGTCACACTAACAGCAATTCAATAGGAAATGAGGAAGGGTCTAGCTCTACAGGGGATGGATTTGAAGTTCCCAGTTCATATTATTCCATAAACATTTTTTCAAATTACTAAATAAAAAAAATAAAAAAAAGAAGAGATCCAAAAATCGAAAGAAAAAGAAAGAAAAATTGGTATGAGGAGTTACACCAGGCAACCCTCCCAGCCCGTCAGGCCACTGCAACAGAAAGTCATTTTGTACAGTGACACGTCTTCGAAGTCAGTGTCTCCAAAAATTCAGAACATAGAAAACCACTAAAATAATTTTGAAACTAGATCCAAAATATTCTTTTGAAAAGAATTTATTTTGATGTACAAAAACAGTCATTTTCTTTTCTTTTTTTTTTATTTGCTTTTTTAACTTTTTTAATAAAAGCTTCAAACACAAGTTTATTGTATAGTTCTTATTTCATTTGTCATTATCATTATTATTATTGATTCATTTATTCTTTTTTTTTTATTATTATTCATCTATCAGTGCGATTGTATACCAGTGCAGCTACTGGGTCCAGAGTAACGAAAACAGGCTTTTTCATCTTTAATGGCATAAAAAATAAGGTAAAATCCATCTTTTATACAAAGTATAACTGCTGGTCTTTAGGGAAAAAAAACATTTATAAACCCATAAAGCTAGGAGGCACACCATGGGATTTTCATTTTTGTAAATTATAGCAATAATAACACTAATACTACTACTAACCATAATAATAATAATAATAATAATAATAATAATAATAAACAAAACAAGTAACAATTTGCAACCATTTTTAACCATCCTTGATGCCACGTACGGCTTCAGAGATGGATTCAATGAAAAAAAATCATTGAAAAATTTGGTTGCTTAATAAATCGAGACAGTTGAGAAATCGCACACACACAAAAAAAGAACATTTTGTCAAATGCAGGGGCGTCTTTTTGGAAGGACAGGAAGCCAGGCCTGAAGAGCAGCATTCGGGCATGGCCGCCGGCATCTTTGGTTCCGTCAAACATACCAAGGTGAAATGAGCCGAACTCTTAACCCCGGTATGGAAACCAAAACACAATCTGCTACAACAAACTACAAATGGCGTTCCGTAATATCGTATGAGGTATCGATGCTTTAAACAGTTAAATCAGTACAGAAGAGGGAGCGTTCTCGGCTCGTTCTACGTCAAACGTTAACTCTGCATATAGGCGATGCATACCTTCAACTTAGTTTGAGAAGCTGCGGCAGCCTCAGCAACAGGACCTTTTCCATTAGTCAAATCAAACCTTGCCTTTCCAGAAAGCTAACAATTCAGCAGCTAAGGGGGGCGGGGGGAACGGAGTATGTGCTCCGAAAAAGCAGCATCCAATTTTCCAGGAGAGGTAACGGTCACTACTATTGCCACTATCTACCGAATGACACACAATGACAATCTAGGCCATGAGGTTGGGCCAGTGTAGGGAGTAATCGGGGGGGGGGGGGTAGGGTAGGGTGGGGTGGAGGTGGGGGGGTGGTGGGGTCATGGCTTCTTGTCCTTTCAAAACCTGCAGGGGTGTTGACTTGCACTGGTAGTAAACAAAACAAAAAATAACACCTGTTGAACAGATCTGCATATATCAAGGATAGTAAAGGTAACACATGTAGGATTCTCTCTTTTAATATATATATCACTGTTAAATTGTAATAACGACCATTAACTGTACATTCCATAGCCCCTATGATGAGTTTGCTGCGGGGCCTTTTCCTTCTTTGTTACACGTGTTTAAGAATGTCAGTCTGTTTGATTCCCATAGGGAATTGATCCCAAAGTCACCCACAATGGTTCAGGAGAGCACAGATGCTTGGGGCTACCGTTAGTTTTCGGTGACAGTCACATCCTTCAGTTATTAAAATGTGCCGTCATAACTCATTTCACAGCAACACACCAAAGAGAAAATCTTACACGTAGCATCTTTAAGTATGATATGATCAATGAGTCCGCATGACCAGTCACGAGCTGTGACCACCCCAATATGAGGTCCGATAGCACCATATTTGTCTTTTAAATCTCTTAATGGTTAATAAGAGTGTCTAAGCCATAAATCAAGCATATCATGGATAAAACCATAGGTCTCATACTCATACATACATGCAACAAAATACATTGCATGTGTATACAAAGACATTTATGTAAAAGAGCATGGTCAATTTGGTTTTGCAGCAGAAGAATTCAGGTTGTGCTGTATTAAATGGGCCAGGAAATGAAAGCCTGACTGTTCCTCTCTCAAACCTTTGATGTAGTGTGTAGGGTGTTCAACATGAAAGCATACATTTTACGAGGCATGAAACGGTCTTCCCGTGGTTTGAACATTTAGGGGGAACAACACCACAGTGCCCGACATTATTTTAAGAGAATGTGTTTATGTGGGGCTTTCAGAAAACGAAAGAATTGAGGACCAGCAGCTGGGTTAAGACGTGAGCAAACGGGAGACTGCCGGCATCCAGGAGCCCCCATAAGTCTAAGTATTAGCATTCAAGTGAGGAAAACAAAACATCTGAGGCCCTTTCCTACACTGTGGTGTGAAGATGGAGCTGGGAAAGAGTAAACCACGGGACAGAGAAACAGTCAGCGCATCATCTGTCGGCCCATCATTTATTTAATCATTCATTTAAGGCAACACAACTTAAATATGGGTCATTTCGGGTTACTGTGGATGGAGTGCCAAAAGCCCTTGACATTTTTGCATAAAGAAAAAATAACCTGTCAGTTAGTAAAGGCTGTTACGAAAAAGTATGTCAAGTTACAAGACCCTCTCAAAAATTCCAGTTGGCGAAACTAAAGCTGAACCCAAAGCAAAACAACAGTTCGAACCTTCTCACTAGCCTAGCGAGTGTGGACTCCTAACAAGTAATATCTGGATGGGAAATGGCTTCTTAAGTCCTTCCAAAGCCCTGGCTTTTTTATTTGTAGACCTTAACGGCAAGCCGCCGGGCCCCATGCAGAGATTCTGCCCTTACTAATTCAACTGTGTGTGCTCCAACCTACAGCTGACAAAACAGGCGGCGAATCTAAACTAATTCCCTGTGCTGTGGACACAAGCAGATCAACGGGATCTCACTGAACAGCAGAGCGTTAAAGAGGAGAACGGTGGTGGTGCGCTTTCAACAACTACATCAACTTGCTGCATTACTGCAACTGCTCCAGAACCTAAAAAAGAAAAGAAAAGCACAGTGACGTGCACTTCTACACGACACAGACATGTTCATCAGACATCGCTTCCTTTGTGCGTCACGTGGCGCATCTTCTTTCAAAATGACAATTTTAATACCTCACACTTTGTGAACGAGTGACAAAATGGTTAGCTATAATCCGAAGAGGCAAGACATTGTTTACACGACGACACGGGCAATACACAAGACGTCAGGCAAACGGCTGAAACTGCCGCCTTTGACTAGTAGTGAGTGATGCAGCCTTGCCTGAGGCTGGCTGGTGTGCGTTTGCATTCAGAAGTTGATCCAGTACATTAGGAGGTTCCCAGCCAAGTGGCACCGAATGCACTTCCGGCAACTCAAGCCAAACAACAGACTACCCTTTCAAAGTGTGGAATAAAAAGAGAATATGGCTTTAAGTAGTTATAGCATGTCCCACTCAAGTGACTCCCTGCCAGTAAAACTCAGACAACAGACCCAGTAAATTTAAATGAAAGCATTGTTCATGCACATATTTCCCCAGGGACCTGTAGTTACACCTGCTCCCCCTCTCCAGTTCCAGGCAAATCAGACCCGTTTATAGACAATTTTACATGGATAATTAGCAAATCCCCTGACGGGATTATCCTCAGACAAAATGGCTTCCTCCACAATTACCTTGAATTT
>NC_045745.1:30095374-30097014 GCF_008692095.1 Etheostoma spectabile
AAAGAAGAAGAAAGACACACAAAAGAGGGAACATTAATGAAAGCTCTAGCCAAACAAACTCGGTTCAACGTGTACTGGTTCCACCACAAAACACTATGAATATTCAGGGGGAGGTTTCCAAAACTGCCGAGAGTCTTTAGGTAATTTCTAATTTTAGTCTACTGGTTTTCATCTTGTGGCAGACCAATATTAATATCCACACGCAGAGAAACACACACACACACACACAATTGTGAGCTCAAACAATAAACAATACCAGCAAAAGGGCATCACAATCCTACTATCTATACTTTGGAGTATACAGATCCCAATATATAGTTCCAACTACAACACTACAGTCAATCTGGTTTTTTTTTTGGAGAGGAATCAGAATAGAGATGACACTGCCTCTGAGACCTGCAGTTGCGTTGCTACATGGTATACATGTCTGGATATTAAGATAAAATAAAAATGGAAAAAATAAGAAATTTCTTTGAGAATTTAAACTCAAGCAAAGCCTAAACAATATAAGCGCAAGACAAATCCACGGTAAACAGACTTCCTTCCATCCACAGAATCAAAATCCTGATTAGGTTTGCTCAAAAGACGAAATTTTGATAAAAATCTAATATTTGTTTAATTAAACAAAAAAATATTAGTGGATAGGGGGGGGGTTATAGATAAACGTGTAACATATGCTGCAAAAACTCAAGCAAAGAAAAAGAAATGTGGATTTCTTGCCATAATCAAATGATGCTTCGTTGCCACCCGTTGCCATGTCAACGTCTGGGAGACGGCCGGCATGGCAACGGAAACTATCATCATAAAATGGTACAGTAGTAGAAATAGCTAGACCAGGAGGGGGCGGGCTCTCCTGGGAAAAGGTCCGCGGAGAGGTCCAATGATTGGTCATGCGGCTCGCTGTCAGGAATAATGGTTGTAGGGTGGTAGAGGGTGCCCAATGCCGTTCTGGTAGTGATGGTGCTGGCGGTGGGCGATGTACTCTGCATAACCCATTGTCAACTTCTCGCTACGGTACCTAGGGACGAGACAAGATGTGTTTGGAAAGGCTGGCTGACCTACGCGTCCCGTTAGGAAAGCTATGACCGGCCACCGATCACCCCGGTTAACACGGGTGAGTCAATGCTGGATTCAGGGAGTCTCCGTCACAACAACAAACATATCTGTGCATTTTTTGTTGGTCTCACGATGGACAGGTTTTTTTAACCCTTGTGTTGTCGTCCCGTCAAAATTGAAAATCAACACTTTTGTTGACGCTTATCAATTTTTAAAAAAACGTTTTCTTACGTTTTTGTCCCTTTTTTTTGACGTTTTCAACTCTGCGTAACACTAACTTATTAACTTTAGTATTACAGTTATTCTTGGGACTTTGTGGTCAATACATAATGAAATTATACCTAATGTTTGAGTTAGAAAAGCGGAAATTAGGAATTATTGACTAAAATTAAAGGAATGTATGTTGATGGATAATCACCGACTGGAATATGTCAACCTTTTTTACAAAACCACTTCAATTTGTTTTTCAAATGCTATAAAATTGAAAAAGACGGCCCAAAAATGAATGAAAGTAGAGATTTGTACTTGCCAAAGAGCGTTGTGTGCAATCAATTAAGTTATTTTGGGGAATTAAAAAGAACATT
>NC_045745.1:30097024-30101954 GCF_008692095.1 Etheostoma spectabile
AACGGGTCAGTTTGACCCAAGGACAACACATCGGTTAAGTATAAAAATTTATGCAGTATAACTGAGACAACTTTTTAATTTATTTTTTTATCATTACACGCATTCTTCTTCCTGGTCAAAGCCTAGCTCTTACATTACCCACAAAGCAAATCAACCGATGACAGTTCATTTGGACATTTGGGTGAGTTAATCTAGTAGAGGCTGATGATGAGATGAACAGCGGGCTACAGCGGTCTACTGATCTCACTTCTGTGTAACGCTACACCCCCAGATATTTCTATTTTCAGACGTGTCTTCAGCCAACCAATGTGGACTCAAGTAACATCACATAAGGCAATTTATTTCAGATTTCACGCGGCTCCTTCTGGAGCCGCAAAAGGCTTTATACAGCTTTTCCTTTTCTTTTTTTAATTTAATTCATGTTAGATTTATGTTCAGTTTTACCAATTCTGCTTGGTTGGCTAAACTTGTACATACCTGCATATTTGCATAAGATTTTAGGACTTATATATTTGTTTCTGTATTTATTGTTAATCTCACATTAATGTTTAATATGTTTATGTACGCACCAATCACCAAGGCAAATGTCTTGTTGAGTGTAGCTTACAATGGCAATAAACTTTTTTGTGATTCTAAATAAATGTTTGTGGCAAACAAAGAATCTCGGCGGCACATTATAATATATGCATACAATAAGTCGTAATCTTACCTGGTTAACTTAATGGTCTTCCTGAAGTCATTTGTGATGGGGGCTTTGTAACCTCCCTTTCGTAGTAAGGAATCTATGGTTTGAATGTGGTCCCAACCTTGATGAAATGAGAGTTAAATCGCTTTACACAGTCCTGAAAATCCACATCTGGTGCAACATTCACTGTCTCTGTAAAAAGCAGATGAGGTTGGATTGTTTGCCGCACAAATAGATCTCACCTTGCTCCTTTGCAACCTCCGGTAGGTAGGTGGCGGTGCGCTTTGATCCTTTTTCATTGAAAAACTCTATCCTTATACCGTGAACACCCACCTACAATTCCAAACAAGAAATCCATGAAAATGTATTTTTTTACGCCATTAAAAAAAAACAAAAACAAAAAAAAAACACAACAACAACAACAACAACAACGTCAAAGTTGTCAAAAGAACACGCCTTAATCAAATATGGAGAGCCGTTACATTTTGCGACAAATACAATATTTTTTGCATTTGTTCCAACAGGTCACAGCATTAACATTTAACTTAGTCAACGTCTTGTTTGGGAAAAAATGTAAACCACTTAAATAGTGTAGAAGCTGCAGTGTATTAAGAGCAGAAAGAGTGAGCATTTAGGCGCCACACTTCAAACCGCAAATTTAGAAAACCATGTCTCTTACCTCCCAGTCAAGGTAATCCCCGACGTCTTCAAAGTTGGTGAGAAGAGACACTGAGCAGAAGAGGCGAGGCAGCTCATCCCTCGTCATAGGGGGGAAGCGGCTGTCTTTAAGGGCACTGCATGCATAAAAGCACAAAGAAAACACCATATCAAGAAGTAATTAAGAAAAAAAAGGAGGTATAATCAAGTGTGAAGAGGCCCAATGGTTTGACTAACTTGTGTAGAGTTTGAAACTCCGATTACCTTTACTTTTAACTACATTGTGTTGTTGCGGGACAAGAGACCTTTTGTCTAATGGTGATGACCTATGGACATGGAGAGGCCAGCGTGGTCGCAGCATGGACTCGGAGCATGGCCGCTCACAGCAGCTCAATGCTGTCAGTAACGCGTGTGTCTGTACACAGTACCAGTCAGGCGCTGTCTGTTTACATATAGTTGACACATCAGCTGTGTCTGCCCTCGGGTCAAAAACGCTGGTGAAAAACATTCCACACCAGGCATTTACACTGAAAGACTCACTCTCACGCCCCATGCTGTCTCCCATTTGTTAGATATGTCATGTAATGGTTAACGTGCCATTTAAATGTTTAACTCGGATTTCCAATTGAAATACTTGACCACCGAAGCCAAGTAGTGCCCAACCAGCGTTTAACCCACCAGTCGGATGATCCACCAATGTGGGTTAAACCTGTGTCACGGTGTTCCCCGGACTCCCAATACAACTACACAAGGACTCTTTATTATCAAGGCTTTACATTTTAGAGTTAAAAACATATTTACAACAGTCCATACATTACAGTTAATCACTACATTTCATTTGTGTCACTGCCTGTCCTAATGATGTCATGAGTGCCGGGTCATCAGGACTAAATAAAAAGGACTTCAGAATCTTTCTACATCAACGCCAGTGTTGATAACTTGTGTTGCTAGCTCAGTGTAACTGCATTTCGACTGTTAATAAAAAAATAGAAATACTTACATATAAACACATTTATCTAAATAAACAGAAAACATTCATGAAAAAAAACCTACTTATGGACATTAATAACCTTTTTGAATATTTTTTGAAGCCCCAGGACCTGGGATCAAAGGAGACACACGCTCCTCACTGCGAGCTACATGAATGAAACAGAACAAAAGCAAATACTATAAGAAACAGAAATTGTGGTTTGTTTTTTTTGCACTCATGCACAGGCCAACTATCAGTTCTGAAGGTAATTTATTACTACTGAAAAAGTTGCCCATGTTAGGGGTCTTTATTCCAATATGCTGGTTGTTCACTACATTTTTTACCATTTCACTACTGTGCCACCATTTCTCATGCTCCATCGCAGCATTTGGTCTACAGCACTGAAACACAGAAACGTAACTTTGTGTTGTTGCTTACCTGGTAAGGGTGTACTCCCTGAGTCCTGAGTGCAGATTCATGGCAGAAAATGTACCTATACAACCTCGCAACCGCTTGTCTCTGCCTATTTTCCATGTGACAAACAGCGGGCTGAAAAACAACAAAGGGGACCGTGTTAACAGGGTCGAATTTTAATAACGTGCACATTTCTGTTGAGTACAAAAGTTGGTTAACGGCACACATCAGTCAATTTAGACGGTGTATGCCACAGCTGGTTTTCACATTAGGTTTAACTGGAAAAAAGTGTCTTCTACACCATGATGGATCAGCTTTCATCCAAGACTGCAGGCTTTTGTTCATAGCGTTGGTCCTTCTGTCCACCCAGGATTAATAACCTATTCTTTTTTGAAACAATACATTTCTAACCTTTGTGAAGTTATAGGGATGTTCCAACGTTTTGTTTTCATGTTGCAACTGCTTCCGATGAAGAACATTAGCATGTTAGCCTAGTGAAATTGATCACATAAAGGATGTCTTGTAAAAAATGTATAACGTGTCTGCTTCATAAACAAAATGTGTTATTGACAATGACCCGACAAATACTGCATAACAGGACAAAACAGTGCTTCGGTATATGATAACAGTTTGTAAAGGTATCTCATTTGGGTTTGCATCAGTAATGTTCATTGAATTAAGCAATTCAGAGAACACCCAACGTGACATTGTATTGTATAGGCATCACAGTGGACCAGAACCAAAAATTTGCATAACACTGCACGATTGCCATGGAGCATTATGTAAATAAAGACAGACACCCTTTCTACACCAGACAACTTTCATTTTTGCTTTCCAGTCAATTCTCTAATGCACGTCTACTGGAACGTACACTGTCAGTTTTAACCATTTTAGCGGTGGTCTTCACTGGCTGCATGACTGATCCGGTTTCAAACAACAACCAAAAACTGGAACCAAAATTGTTTTTGTATTTTTTTGCTTCAGTGTATTTTCTTCCACAAAACTACATTGTGTTGTGAGCGCTGTCCTGATGCTTCAGATCCACTGTGACACCTTGACCGGGTTGCTCAACAACATGGCAGATCTCATTTTGAGCTTCACTGTGTAAGGATAATAATAATAATAATGTCACACACTAATTTATTGTCACTTTCCCATCAAAAAAGGTCTTGCTCTCAGATGACAAGTCACATATCATCGCAGGATTATTGTTCCCCTTAATATGAGCACCAGTCCAATTTTAAGAGCACCAATTAAAAATCAAAATTCAGCAAGACACTTTCATACTTGAGCAATATCACTTGTGTCACTGATTAATTATTTTGTAACAGACTGATTATTTTTATGTTTTCTTGTCTTCTTTAAAACAAAGCACAGGTATTTGTTTTTTAATCTTTCCTCCTATTTCTGACATGTATTTTTTAATGGATATATATATGGTATAGGAGTTGTCTGATACAACTTGGTGATTTTTTTTTCTCCATCTTGCTCTAATAAAGAAAATTAGATGAGGAGTGTGTGTAGTAGTGCAAAGAGAAAGGAGAAAAAAAAAGGAAAAAAAAATTAGCTCAGAGTGTTTCCCCCGGTAAAGACATTGTGAATACCAGAACTAATACCGGTACTTCAATTTTGACACTGGCTCGTACACGATGTCTTTTTTTGTTTAATTCATAGTCTTCAACTAGAATTCCTACACTGTTTAAAAAAAGGCTTTAAAATTCCAATTTAACAAAAAGAAACATACATGAGACATTTTCTCTTTGAAGAAATCTTACATTTTATTTTTAGCTTCTTCACATATGAAACAACCGTTTTACAAAATTAAAACCAAAATTTCGAGTTCTGATTCAATGAAGTACCAGTAATTAAAAACAAAAGTGTAAATTACAAAGGAACAAAAAATTACAGCTACAGCACATAGGTGCAAAATGGTCTAAAACGGAGTGGTGTCTAATGGTCACCGATGTAGAACTGGATGTCTTACAAGTTTCATCCCGCAGTTCCACTGAAACCTTTATATGGCAACTGTCCAGTGGCTTCATTATACCTTTCCTGAAACATTTCCCCATGTCCACCAGTGAGGAAAGGCTCCACTGGCGTGGTCCTCGGGGGTGGGGGGGGGAGGGAGACAAAGGTTGATGTAGAAAGGAAAAGATTGCTAGTGGTTACCATTTGGTAGCACAAAGGATAAGATAACATGGATT
>NC_045745.1:30101964-30135173 GCF_008692095.1 Etheostoma spectabile
GACAGCATGTTTGCTAGCTCTTATTACTTTCAAATTGTAATCTTAAATGTCAGTTGTTTGTTTAGCTTACTATGTCTACAAAAATAAAAGTAGTTTACTGTAAAGATAGTTAGCAAACATAACATTACACAAATTTCAATTAACCTTACTCGAACAAATAACTACAGTTGTATCAAGTTGTACAACCCTTCAAGTCAACTTAAGTAAGCTAGCTAAATTGGCAGACCAGTTATGCTAACGTACCTGCAGCAGCGCTCGCTGGCTAGCTTAGTCCGTTGGTCTTCTTGCAGTAAAATCGAAGCAATTTTTAAAAAATGTATCCTGTGTTGTGTTGTTCCTTGAAGCTGCTACCTTTACGCATACCGGTATATTGAGTGACAGCAGCATGTGACCTTTCATTTGGAGAAGTCTGGCTGTTTTACTAATACCGACAATACGTACGATACGATACGATGAGCCTTGTAAGCTAGTCAGTCGGTGTAGACAGCAGAAACAACGAATGATTCACAATGAATTTATGGGTTTACCATGACTTAAAATAAAGGGCCCATTTACAAGAAGCCATTCCTAAATTTTAGTACCACTATCATAAAAAAGGTCACAAAATGTGACAAATTATTTACTATCTGAGGCACTGAATGACTTCTGAGCATTTCAATAATTCAATCTGACAATGCCCCCAAGTGAAGGACATGTCGAGGACACCACAGAGCAGAATTAAGAGTTTCTCAAACCTGCTGGAGTTTTCACATGCCTACATTCCTAGTTTGCTTGGCTGCTTGGCTTTAGACCTTAGTTCCATGTGGTGAAGATTAGGCGCAACCACAATGTTCACCCTTTAACACTGACAGACTTAAGCTCAACTCAAATGGAATTCATTTCTCTAAGGGATGTTGTGAAATTCAAGTATTGCATGCTCATCTACACCGATTGTGCAAGTTAAAAAAAATAAAAACTATTTCGAGAGCTTTCTGATGTGTAAAGGGTAATGGCTTTCTGAGCCCTTCCTTAACACTTTCCCCTTGTCCCTGCTGAAGGAAATTACAATTTACAATTGGGGATGACACAGAAAATACAAATGTAAATTTACAAATGTACATAGCAACAAATACTTCGCTTACATAGGACCCCCATTATGTTGATGTTTTCAACTTTTTCGATCAAAAGGCATTAACAATAATAGTCTTAAAATAATCTAATAAAAGTCTATTCAGGAAATCTTTGCAATGATTGCACAGGTGCCATCAGTTAATGTTTATGAAGGGTTAATGCTTAGCATGGACATTGGGACTGGGCCTTGAAGTAATGGTCTTGAAAGGGATTTTTAAATGAACACACCAACAGTGGGAGAGAGAAGACTGGGGACATATTCTGTGGCAACACATATTTGAGTCTGGTGGATTCATTTATAGAGGCAGCCATGTATGTAATCAGGAATGTCTAAAATGAATTGGAAAAGAAATTAAGTGTTTGGTCTGCATTTCGTGATTGACCAAAGACATGGTACAGTTAGCTGTACCAGTTATGTCTGGGAAACGTCAATTCATTGTTCAGTGTTTGCCGCACCACTATCAGTTTTAAACTGTTCTCATATTTGAATGTGTAAAGCTGTTGCCTGGAATCTGCTGAGGTGAGATAAACTCTAGATAGAGACGTTAGTGTGATGTGGTAGTTTTTTGAGGCTACCCTTGTATAATTAAAAGGTTTCAGTAGGTTGGATTTTCTTTCAAAGGTCAACATGCCAGAAGCAGCATTTCAACAGACTCATTTTCCAATACAGTGTCACCTATAAAAAGGCAAAAAAATATACATTTTGATGTGAAAGTGCTGAGTAAGAAGGATAGGGGGACTTTATTAAACACATAAACAGTGGTTATGAGGGATTGTTTTCCATAATTAGGGGTGGATATCATTCAAACACTTCCGATACCGGTAAAATACCAATACTGTGACTTCCATACTGGTTTCTTAACAATACTTGAAAAAAAAGATTTACAACATTACAGCATTATTTTACAGCTCCTACCTCGTCAAGTTTTTCCTATGTGTCTCTAAAATGTGTAACGTTGGACAGCCAAGCATTAGTAGATCTTGGTAGAAACACTGCATGCTTATTGGCTCACTGACGCTGATGAGACTTACTCCCCAGGAACTGAAATTTGGAAATTGAATGACAAGGCATTTTTTGACACTCAATACTATGGAGGCAATTCGGTCAGAGCCTTAAAAAAGAATTGACCTCGGTACTCAGCCCTAACCGTAATGATCATCTGCAAAACCCTGACCATTCACAAACCATCATGTGCACCTGAAACGTACACACCATTGTTTTTAGTGTCTGCATGGTGAACTTAAAGACTGCCTTTTAATTTTACACTTTCATTTGTTATGAGGATATAAAGACACATTTAAAACCCCAATACAGCAATTCCTTTGTCTTTTTTGATATTTTTGATACAATTAAACTTGGCCCTTGTCAATAAGTCACCCCAAAGTATCTTTGCTCATTTAAGGTCAATACACCGGAATAGTAAACTCCAATTGTAATTTTAAACAATAACTTCAGAGTCTCAAAATGTAAGTAAAACCCCCGCAAAGTCGCATGTCACATAACATTACAACGCTTATCTAAGGTGGGGTCAACATGTTTCAGTGGAGGGCGCAGGAGGGCGGTCACAGGCAGAAAGCATAAAGTTACATTAATCGGTTGGTTAATTTGGTCAGTGAATGCTTCAAATGAATAAGCGTTACATTTTTTTGTATATTTCTTTAAAATTGCCTGTGCATTATTTTTTGTTAAATTTGCCAATAAGGAATGCTTAGGACTTAGCAGGAACCACATTTTCTTTGTTGGTTGGTGCCTTATTTTTACAGTCTTTGTTTGGTGCCGAACTCGGTTAACGTTAGTGTCCCTTAATTTGACAGTACACCTATTAGACTGTAAAACGAGCGATTAATGTACCCGGTTATCGTGATCCTATAGAGCATTTTAAGACATTAACTGTTAAATTACTTACCACAAGCTAATTTGTGCTTCGTTGCTAAGCTAATGTAGCTTACAAGGCTAAGCTTGGTATGTAGCAATTCAGAGTTCATTGAGGGCAACATAAATTATTTATATTACTAACGGTGACTTTTAATGTGGATTATTTTAGCTGTTTAGAAGCTCTATCGTAACTAGCTAAACGTCTACGGTTAACCCGACACAATAGGCGAATTATCTTACTCGTTTCCACCCTTTTCAGCTTTAGTGTCAGTGGCTAGCTAGCTACTATTAGCTTGTAGCAAACAGGCTCAACGTCAGCCAGTGTTGTTTGAGTTAGCTAGCTAGCTGACGCTAGCTAGACAAACAGTATTGCATAATGTTAATTTCGCTGAGTAGCGACGGGAAATCTAAAAATGCATCAGAGTAGCTACATCATTCAGTTATACGTAACATAGCATGATAACATAATATAAGATCATTCATTCTAGCTAACGTTAATGTTAGCTGGGTTAGTTGAGTTGCGGGCCAGTGCCGACTGGCATACTTCTATAGTACCGACAGTCAAGGCGGTAAGGCCCAAATTCCAACTTGGCCGAATGAAGCTATGATCGCGACTTTTCCCGTTAAAATCCCTATTAGTCAAATGTTGTTTCGATGTGACAGTTTGTGCCCTCAACACTGAAGCCGAATCCAGAGGCAACCCCATCAAGTGTGCCGCATAAGACATTAGTTGAGAGACTACATCGATGAGCTTTGACATGCAGCAAAAACAACAAAAGACAAAGATACTCACTAGGGATCATTTGTAAACCTGGGTGTTCTTGGAGGCTGGTATCCGTAGAGGTGGCAATAAAGCACGTCAAAACAGAAGCAGCACATCTCCGCTGAGACGACCATTTTTCTGCTTCCACCTCCCGAACCAGGTCCCGAGCTGAGATTTGGGGAGAGGCCGGATGAAGTGTAACCGGCCTGGGCTGGGGACAGAGCGTTTGAGCCGCCGCTGCTGCTACCACTACTACTACTGCTGCTGCTGCTAACGCTACCCCCGGGTCCCCCCAGGCCGTTGGCTCTGATCACGTTCGCCGCTGCTGCAACGGTCGCGGAGGAGCCAATCCCCAACTCCGAGCCACAATGTCCGGTTCCTGCCACCCCGTTTCCTATCCCCACCCCACCGGGACCCCCCGACCCGGGCGATCCCGACAGCTTCTGCTTCTTCACCCCGCAGCACCCGGCCGCCATCTTGGAACAATCTGCACCGACACACCGCTTCCGACCCATAACCGTCACCGCGGGAAGGGTGGGGGTGAACGCCGACCAGACGTAGAAATCCCACTGCGTTGATACGTATGACGGACAATACTCCACTTTTACTCTTTTATTTTTTTCTCGGACGACGAAATAACCTATGTGAGAAGACTGCAATGTCACCCTAGCGTTGCCTTTAAAAATGCGTGACTTCGCTAAGCAAAATCCATAGCTGGAAAAGCGTTTTTTCCTTGAGTAGTCAGCCAGTCCAGCTTTGGACAACGGTGTTCCAGTGGATCACCGATAAAGCCAAGTCCCAGCCAAATATTTACCCCTTTTCCCTAACACGAAACCATCCGAGGCGATCTCAGTCAGTTCCCCTAAATGTTCAGGGAGTGTCTAAACAGTCCAAACAGGCCGCAGATGACAGTAGCCAGGCGGTCCAGATGTGAAGCCGACAGCCAGTGCGCTGTAGCCCAGCAGCACACCTCTCCAAGTGGAAGCCGGAGTACGCAGGACCCATAAGCTTTAACACAAATTGCGCAAAATGTGTTGGGCAGCGTAGCTTCTCATTGCACCAGCTTGTTTGCCACTGCCTCACGAACTTCTAATTACACGACAGGCCCAGTAGCCTATGTTGGAATCCCAGACACTGGTATAACGCACAGTAAAATGACATCTGACAATGCGGGTTTGGCATGGCACTATACAAACGCATCAACGCCAAGCAAGTCATTTCAGTACCGTTAGCCCACAGTTTGCACCTGCATGATGCCTGTTCTTGGACCTGGTTGAAAAATTCTAAATAACAGCTCCGCGTCAAACGTAGAACTGAAAGTTTTCAGTAGCCTAGGTTTGTTTGGAGGTTGGCATCCGTTTATGGGGATACATATAGAGCATTCTAGTCCGTGAGCCGTGAGAAATCCTCAGGGTTTGGCAACCCTCGCTACGCACCCGTCTCTCAGCTGCTACCATTCAGTGCTGTTCGGGTAAAAGCCCTGATCAGTCTGTGGCACAAGCAGCAGTGTCGTCGGAAGCGGATTCAGGAAATGGGTTGCGCACAGTGGCTACACATTCTGCGTAGCTTCTGGGGTATCAAATGTGTTATTGCCGTGGAAGCATGCGTGATCCCGGCGTACATACGCATGTATGCGTCCCATAGACTGTATATTAACAATATAATAAACATAATAATGTACTGTCTATGATGCGTGCGTGTGTGCATGGAAAACTATCGTCAGCCTATCAACTGAATTGAATGCAATTAAGTTGCATATTAATAACGCATGGGCTGCCTAAAGGCTTTACCTTTTTAGTCCATTGAATACCATTAAAATATTTGCTGGCATGATTTTATCAATTATGTTTTAATGTTATATAGCCTATAGCATACATGTGTAACAGTGAATCCTCATTAACTGTATCAGTGGCTGTCTTAGTGACTACCTTACCCATAGGCCAGTAAGCCTATCATCAGTTTTTTTCTCCTCACAAATAGGCTGATTTATATTTGTTAATAATATGTTAGATTCATGTAAAGACATGTTTGAAGACACTTTTAAACAATTAACAATTTAGAGGCTCCCCCTGCAGTAACTCCGAGGACCCCCTATAGAGGGCCCCGGGCCTCCTGTTAAAGATCTCTGCAATATAGAGGGAGAGTGATCTTGATTGATTGATTGAGGTAATTGATTTGCAAGTATTCCACTGAGGTGGATGTGTCCTTTGTGTGTGTCTCTATGGGTTATAATTGCTTACATGGAATCTTATAACATAGGCCTGTGTCCAGAAGAAGAAATGTTATTATTCATTACATACAATTGTAAAGTACAATGTAGTCAAATGCAATCTCTGTATGTAACCCATGAGCATTAGGAGCAGTGGGCAGCCACATAAAGCGTATGGGGAGCAACTTGGGGTTCAGTGTCTTGCTAAACATGAGATCAAACCACATGCACCCCGGGGTAGAAGTTCTAGGCTTCATGACACATATTATCATTGCGGATCTGGCACCCTGAAACAGCATAAATGAAAATAAATTGTCCAACTCCATCACCGTTCTGCAGCAGAAATAAATGTATCATAATTAGAGGAGTTACTAAACAGGGTCAGGTTATGATGCAGGGTCAGCTGATGCTGGACCGTGCCTTGACTTGTGGGAAAACATCTTGACATTGAAATTATAAAATTATTTTGAGGGGGCCTTCCTCGTTTGTCTTCAAAATATGTATGTGTAATCAGTAAAATACCTTTATTTAATTAAGTTTGAAGCAGTGTAAAGCTGACAACTGAAACAGTGTCGCCCTGTTGATTTAAGGCAAAAATGACTTTGACAGTTGTTTTTCAATGGAATTAGTGATCAGGAGAGATCCATTTGATCATAACAGAGCACCTGGCAGCACCCAGGAGGTGAACTGGCATCTCTCCAGCTACCAATCCACACTCTGTGGTCCGTACTGGGACTTGAACCAGCAACCCGCCAATTTTCAACCCAACTCCCGACAGACTGAGCTACTGCCACCCCCAAACAAATTTGATCAGAATCAGTATAAATGTCTCCAGGTGCTCCGTGTCACTCAGCATTTAAAGCCTCACTGACCGTAGAGAACAGGGTGAGTATGATCATGTTCACATTACCATCCTCAGTGCTATTTGGTGTATGGGTGGTGCTGATACCAGGACCATTGGCAATTAAACTGACGTAAGCGTCTGCAATACTGCAGTGCCGAAATAGTACTTGTGATTACGTCAAATTTAGGGTCATTCAGTGTCAATTTTTCTTTTTCTTTACCCCGATTTGCTGTCAAGTCCAGACACATTTGAGTTTATCATGTGGGCCGGAGCAGTAAGCACCCACAGGCACCCCTCCCTTAAAGTGTCTCATGACTGACTCAGCATAAGGCTTCAGGCCTGTTTTAAAATGTATAGCTATTGTTGGCTCTGGTGGATATTGAATGAGCATTTGCCTGGTAACAGGCCCCTTTGGGCAGAGGCTAAATAACTTTAATTAATAAAAAAATTTGAAGGATCCGGGTGCAATCATTTTCCTGCTTAAATGACTTCCCCCTCCCATGTCCTTTGTAATAAGTGAATCGAGGTAACATGCACGTCTTGCAGAAACTGATGTGATAGTTGATTGCCTGATGTGGATTAACTTCTTTTAACTTTTTTTTCTTTGTCATTAAATGTGTACTGGAAGTGAGGCAGTTGTTCTTTTAAACAAATGAGAGCATAGCCCTTCAAAATCATTGCACTTGGTCTTTCCTATTTACATTCTCATAAATGTTGCGATTATTCAAACTTTAAAAAAATACATATTCATGTTTTATGATAACAGAAACTGCCAAGGCTTGCATTGGAATACAGAAAAATAAAAACGTCCTCAGTTGTGTAGTGATACTGTATGATGCAATACAATACAATAGCTTCTCTGTCACAGTTAGCACTGTTAAGTCCTTAATTAGCTCTGATGTAGAAATTGGAGCAGTGGGGAGCTTCATTCTTATAGCCTAGTAATAAAAGAAACATCTTTTCAGTGATAAAGTTCTACAACAAAATTCCCAAATTTACTCAAATACTCAGCCAACTTAATTATTATTTAAGCTACTTAGATTGCAATTCAATGTATCATATAAATATGTTCCCAGTGGAAAACCCTATCAAAGAACATGTAGCTTAGTAGGGCATGAAGCTGACATGGCTGTATCCTCTTCAAACCCTCATTCATGCAACCATTGGATTTTAGACACGGATGATTGCAATGCAGTCCACCCAGTGCAGATTATCTTTAGAGACTACAACAGGAAAGAGAAGAGCAGGCCAAATTTCCTCCCATTCCAGCTACAGTATTAGAGTGGGCACTGCTGCTCAATGTCAAGGTGCCTTTATAAGCCAAATAGGCTGAGCTGAGAGCATTATTGTTGGCATTTTAATCTTCCTATAAGAAAAAATCCCCACATGCACATTCACCATTTAGTGAATATACTGTATATGGAAAGAATAGACTGGTTTGTTCCATTCATTCACTGTCTGTTCTATTCTTGGGAGCATGAGACAATCTGGCATGTTGTTATTAGGACTTGTGGTGGGATTTCAGCAGTGCTCCCTCGCCACTGAGTACTGTAGCTAACTGAAGACTGAGAATGAGCCATACTCATCATGATTTGAATAAACACAAAGTTTAACAAAACTTCACATGTTCTTCAAAAAGTCAGAAAATACAAAATAACTGTAGTCCCTTTGCACCCCTGCTTGAATAGAAAAGTATTTGAATGGAACTAAAGGGAATATTATATAACTGATCTTTTAATTTCCCTATAGCATATAATGGTTATAGTATATCATCAAGGGTTTGATCAATATCAATGACCAAGTGATTACTTCTAAAGTCTACTACTGATATTCCTGGATATCAAAACAATAATTTACTGTTAGCCAATCTCCTGTTTTGGCATCAAAATCTCTCCACCTGGGCACCCGGATGGCCCAGTTGGGAGAGCGGGCGCCCACATGGTTTATTCCTCAACGCAGCGGGTTTGACTCCGACCTGAGGCCCTTTGCTGCATATCATCCCCCCCCCCCACCCCCCCACCTTTCATGTCTTCAGCTGTCCTGTTAAAAAATGAAAGCTGAAAATGCTCCAAAAAATAATAAATCTCTCCACCTGAAGTTTCACCTTCATGGTTTCAATTGCTCAGTTATAGATGATAAATTATCAGCATCAAAAGACGCTTTTCAACATGATCATTTGTCACCATGTGTCAACTGTGAAAATGTGACTTCATTGTTTCAATAGCATCTGTCACAGGACGGGTGGAGGTTGCACCAGACATCTGGTAAACTCTGGCAATCCTGTTGCAGTTCCCAGTGGTCACAAGGTTGATAAAAGCCATGGATTGCATATGACCCAGTTACGACATCGCCGGGAGTGCTTGTTTCTCCTGCACATTTATTATATCCTCTGATGTATAGGGGGGAAAAAACATTCGGATGAAGGAGAAACATATTGGTGTCATATCATTGTGAAAATCCTCTTTTGGGGGCAAATTCTGGAAATGTGAACGCTTTATCAGTAGCACACAAACGCAACATGATCCATGCTTTGACGTCTATTGCCTGCCTAACTCCTCTCTTCCCCTGCAGAAACCTTGCCATTATTTTATCTGGACTCAGCTGTTTTCCCCTCTGGCTGCCATGTTATGACCTTTCTCTTCCAGCCAAAACAGACAGTCACTCCCCATTTAACATCATAGGGCTGAAAATTCATCTCATCAAGAGGCCTGTCATGTCACCCACTCATCTTCCCTTGTGCCTATCTTCCTCCTCTATTTGCACTTATCTCGGAAAAGACAATCTCTCCTGAGCTTTTAATTTCTTAACATGGCATGTCTATCGTACACTATTACTGAGTCATATGCTGTTGCCCGGGCAGCAATGTTTTGATGCTTGCTCTCTTTGCTGTGCCTAATACCTTTTGTTTTGGTTTGTTTTTTAATATTGGTCATCTAAGAACTGAGGGTATTTTTTAATTGCCCTCATTTTCGTAAATTAAGGGGACGGACTCTGTCAGGTAACAAAAGGGATTCACCTCCTGCCTTCACTCTGTCATAAAATTGTGGCAATTTTTGCTGAGTTGGAAATGTGTGTTTCATGTGTGTAGAGTAAACGTGACAAAGGTTAAAGATTAAAGCAAGAATCAATTTTGTGTGTGTGTGTGTGTGTGTGCGTGCGTGCGTGCGTGCGTGTGTGTGTATGTTTTAGTTTTATACTGTGTTTTTCCTTTAATCCGGTAGAGGTCAGTAAGGCTGCCGAGTTACGTTGACTCTACCATAAAACTACAATTAGAAGAAGAAGAAGGAGGCGGAGCTGGATGTTTGAAAGTGGCGGGCGGCAACAACATTCATCTCAAAGATATTGGTTTAAGTCCACGAGCTAACCTAAGGACAGAGCTTAATCAAGTTTTCCGCAACAAATAACATTCAAAGGTTTTATTACGAGTGTTTTATATTAGCGCTGACCATTATCAACCAGAACCGCTGAATGCCGTTGTGTGATATGTAAACGTTGGCATCGGAGAAAACGTTCAAGGTAAAGTTAACACTGAAGTCAACGTCTTGCTAATAACTGCAGCTAGCTAGCTAACGTTAGCTGACTAGCTAACGTAACCTGAGACTAACTTTAACTTAATTATCACCCGTCAGCTGGGCTGTAGACTTTGTTTGGTCTTTGGCATTGTTTTCAATTAAAAAAAAAGGCACTTTAACGACCGCTAACAATAAAGTTGGAAGCCTGTTTTGCTGTAACGCTGCTTCTTAGGCAGCCAACGTTACTGTAAACGGTATATTGTTAACTAACTGGCTTAGCTTAGCCTAATAGACATCTAATGAGTAGAAGTACAGTTCCATTACATCGCTGTCTTATTAACGTTACACAGCTCGGTTTTGATCGGTTTGAGCGAAGGATGGACTTTAGGATATGATGTCATCCTCAGACACCCGTGCGCCATAGATGAATAATAGACCAACTTCTTGGACACCCATGACAACAGCCCTAGTGAACTACGACATGGTTTACCAATGGAAGGCATACTACCAATTAAAACTGATTAGGATATACCATCTTAAACAAAAAATACGCCAGTGTTCAGTGATGGTGAACCAACTAACGTCATAAAAGCTTTTTTTTAATTCCCGGTTGTGTTCTCTGACAACATTTGTCTTTTGGTATTATATTAACATTTATTGATGTCCAAGTAACATCAATGAACCTAATGCAACACTAATGCATATAGCACTTCTTCTTCCATAATGTACCAAGTATAAACATAATAATATTTAACCAGGAAATAGTCCCATTGAGATTCAGAATCTCTTTTACAAGGGAGTCCTGGCCAAGGCATTAGCATCAACAGCAAACAACAGAAACATTTCATTAAACACAAAAGCCCCATGATGTTTCATCATTCATGTGAGCACTGAAGACAAATCCTCTTATCTTCATGAAGGTAATCTCTGTATCAACATCTGTCATTGTAGTCAGTATCAACCATAGAATAACCATTTTTTATGCTATCAACTCTGGTGTCGCTTATTAAAAAGTTTTATGTTCCATTAAGATGTTTTTAATGACATGTCATCTTGCTATATGGCTGGACTGATAGATATTACTTGGCCTCATTATGATAACCTCTTCTGTTTCTTTTATTACTAGGTATAAAGACTTGCATCATGACAAATGACGATGTTAAGGTGATCCCAGTGCGGGTTGCCTTGCGATGTCGCCCGTTGGTACCTAAGGAAATCAACGAAGGATGCCAGTGCTGTCTCACTTTTGTGCCAGGAGAGCAACAGGTCTGTGTTCAACAACAGCTCATGTCAATTTTATCCATGTGTATATGATATTTTTCTTCTTCCATAAAGCCCATGCAACTACACTACCCTGTATGTGTAAGTAAAAGTGTTTGTTTTCAGGTGATTGTTGGAACAGAGAAGGCGTTCACCTATGATTATGTATTCGATCCCACTGCTGAACAAGAAGAGGTCTTCAATACGACTGTGTCCCCCTTATTGGGTGGGCTTTTCAAAGGTAGTTATGTCTTTAAAATTTATTGAATTCTGTAAGAAACTTGTCTTTTTGTTTTTACCCCACTCCTGTGTGCTGGTTTTGCTAAAGGACTCTTTACTGACCACTAGCTGCACAAACATGTTAATTGTTAGATCAATAGGCTTTGTTTCTTTATTTTCTTTTAAATCATTTTGCATCCTCACTTTATTGTCCTTTTTGTAGGCTACCATGCCACAGTTCTTGCATATGGACAGACAGGTTCAGGGAAAACTTTCTCCATGGGTGGAACATACACATCAGCTCAAGAAAATGATCCCTCAGTCGGAGTTATTCCGCGAGTTATCAGAATGATCTTTGAGGAAAGGGAGAGGAGGACGGACTGTGACTTCTGCCTGGCAGTATCTTACCTGGAGGTTGGTGCACATGTTGTTTACACATTTTTTTCTCACCAGTTCCTTGGTATTAAGCAAATGTTTCATTGCACTATGGTCTTTTAAAACATTATTTGCTTAAGTTCTTCCCTTTTTTTGATTGTAGATCTATAATGAGGACATATTGGACTTGCTGTGTCCATCTAAAGATAAACCTGGCCTCAGCATTAGGGAGGACCCTAAAGAGGGCATTAAGGTGAGTGACTGACATCTTTTACAAAAATGAAAGCGTAAATTGTCACATTTCTTTAAAGCTAGATGGAAAGATAAATCCTCATTCTATACCTTGGTGGCCCCTTTTAAATCCGTACACATTTAAATATAGTCATAGTGTGTCAGCGTTTTTATTGAAAATAACCTATTGTTTTTCTCCAGATTGTGGGTTTAACTGAGAGGCAGGTCTTCTCTGCCCAAGAGATGGTGGGTTGTCTGGAGATTGGAAATTCTGCTCGCACCGTGGGTTCCACAGCGATGAATGCCGCTTCCTCACGCTCACATGCTATCTTCACCATCACACTGGAGCAGCGCAGAGGGAAAGACAAGTTAGTTTGGTGGTGTTTTCACACAAAAACACTTTGGCAAATATTTTTTCCCATTTAACCTTAACGTACATCATTTGAAGTTTACACATAGTGAAACTTTAAACAGTGACATGCAAAAAGCATGTTGTTGACAGCTTTATGTAATACAACTTTTCCTAAAATGCTTTGTATATCATTGTATATGTTATGAATATATGCTTTAGGTTAACCACGTCTGATTAACATTGATTAGGGTGAGTTGGATATTGTCTAAAGGGTTAAGTACAATAAATCAAATTGAAAAATGGGTTATCAAATAGATATCATTTTGACATACTGTTTTAATGTGATTTCTTTGTTTTGGCTGTGGTTTTTCATAAAGACACCCCATTGAAACACTATCTTAGTTAAATATTTGTGTAATGTTTTGTTGCAGAATTGATTCTGTTGTTTCAAAATTGCACCTTGTGGATCTGGCGGGTTCAGAGAGGCAAAAGAAAACCAAAGCAGAGGGAGAGCGTTTAAAGGAAGGTAAAGTATTTTTGTTTTTTTTCTGTAGTTTTACTTGGTTAAAAGTTGTCACGGTCAATTTATGACCCTCCAAATCATATATGGTGCAGTATAATATTTCTATTGTCTCTTTGTAATGAAATGTGCCCTTAATAACAGCATTTCTGTTTTTAATGCTTTTTTATCTTCATCTTCAGGCATCAGCATCAATCGTGGCCTTTTGTCTTTGGGTAATGTCATCAGTGCTTTGGGGGATGAAAGCAAAAAAAATAACTTTGTTCCTTACAGAGACTCCAAGCTCACTCGCCTGCTACAAGGTAAGCTTTGATTTTGATATTCAAAAGTTACGTTGTGGTCATTAGTCTCAGATACCATCCTGACTTTGTAACACATACATTAGGCTGCTTCTGTTGACAACGAGAACGTTTTTCATTCTGCTCTATTGACATCATTGTTGTCCAGAGAAGTGTAACGTTGGTACCTGCTGAACGGGATCTGTGTATAGCTTTATTTATTTTTGGCAGCATTACTGGTTAATGTACAGACAGGTACAAAATAGTGAATGATTGTACTAAGCACTACTGTGAATCGTTTTCTGTTTGTCATCATCAGATTCTTTGGGAGGCAATAGCCACACTTTGATGATTGCGTGCGTCAGTCCTGCAGACTCCAACATGGAGGAGACCATCAACACACTGCGATATGCTGACAGAGCTCGCAAGATCAAAAACAAACCTATAGTCAATGTTGACCCCAGAGCTGTCGAAATGAACCATTTGAAACAACAGGTACGGAAATTGGACAGTTGGAGTGTGAAGTTGACTTCCTAATCAGATCTCAAACTGCTACTGGCTTATGAAATCATGCTGCAAATCTTTGTTGAAGATTGAGATGACAGAAAGTGTGTGATACACACCTTACTTCTTCCATTTAAAATGTATTAAATGTCTTTTATTCATACACTTGTTTAGGTTCAGGAGCTGCAGGTGATGCTACTTCATGCCCGTGGAGGAGTAGCTCCGATGCTCTCTGGGTAAGACATCAAATTTCCCCATAGGCTGATATCCTAACAGGATGTTGGAATAATGCTCCCAGGGTACGTATTACTCATAACAAGAAGCCATGACGGTTACTCTGTCCCTCTGTTACAGGCCAGAGTCGGCGGAGAAGGTGACTAAGCTGTTGGAAAGGAATCGCTCCCTGCAGGATGAGAACAATAAGCTAAGCAGGGAGCTGAGCCGGGCAGCTGGACAGACTGCCCTCATGTTTGAAAAGATCATTATGGTGAGCCAGACCGTAACCACATTTACTAATCCTCCTTCCTCCAAAGTCATTGTTGAACGCTGATGGGGAAACTGTTTCTATGGTGATGATGTGTTCGTGTATACCTACTGTATGGGTAGGAAACAAAGCCAAGACCTTAATTTACAAAATGTTCAGTTTATCTGATGTCTTCTCTGAGACATTTAAATGTGTGTCATCCATCATGTTTATCACATTGTGTTTGCTTTTTGCTTTTCTAGACGGAACATGCAAATGAGAAACTACAAAGCAGACTGGAACAACTGCGGGACCACGCAGCGTAAGTTCACAAAGGCATGAAGCCTGGAGAGCTTCAGGAAGGGTCTAACAACACAGAATAATTGAGCTATTCTTGTTAAAAGCTTTGTTTGGTTTTTGATGGCTTATGTCAATACTGTTTAGGATTTCAGCTATTTATATTTTTAACTTTTATTTCAGATGTACAGTGAATCTTGAAAAGTTGTTGGAAAAACTGGAGGACCAAGAGTTGAAGGAGAATGTTGAGGTGATGAAGAACTTGCAAGACATCATCTTGGAGCTCAAGGTACACAAGCCATTTTACAACATATACTGTATATATTTTAGTATCCATCCAAAGACAAAGTAGAAGTAAGGCTGAAATTTGCATTGGCCATTATATAGACTTTTATATACTTAATTGCTTAATTACTTTTTGTCTCTTTTTTTTTTTAAATCAGCATAATGTATGTATGTATGTAATGTAGAACAAATTCAAATCCAACACTGTTGATTTGATGGTCATAATACTGAATTTCATGATTTGCTGTTTGTTGGCTTTTCTCAGGATGAGAGTGCAGGCATCGCCGCCTCCATCGATGCTATGGCAGCAGGAGAGGATGGAGCCGAGTTGTCCGGGAACGGCAGTAACAACGATGAATCGCCATCAGTACGTCGACACGTTTGGTCTTGTAAAAGATAATGATTAGATTAGATGATGATTTATATCAAAGATACTGTACGAAATTGAGAATTCTGCAGTGTTGTTTTCCATTAAACCGAGCGTGCGCATTTTTCACATAAACTAATGATATTCACTAAATATATACTGTATATATTTTTTTAAATCTGCGGTAACAGGCAGTATTTCTTTGTTAAACCAACTCATTGATCCGAGAATGAAGTCTTTCTCCTAAGCCATTTCTGAACCAAATGCAAATTGAGATGTTTCCCACCTTAAATCAGGATGCCGCTGGCATTGTTGGTAAGGACTCCCCGGAGGCTTTTACAACCCATCATGCACTGCGCCAGGCTCAGCTCTCCAAGGAACTGATTGAGCTGAACAAAGTGTTGAGCTTGAAGGAAGCTTTTGTGAAGAAAATGTGCCAGAATGACACCCAGTTGGAGCCAATGCAATCAGAGCACCAGGTAAGAGGATTTAGTATCCATTTTTGACTCAAATAATAAATCATGTAAAGTTTGGGTGAAGCAAAATCAGTGATTTTGTTCTAATCACATTATAGATGAATAATATTTGCTGAAAACTTGTGGGAAGACTGTAAACTGTGTATTACTAACTTTTGGGTTTTCACTAGGACATAACCAGTCCCCTGCTGTATTAAAAAATGTTATAGCGCCCCCCCCCCATTTTTTTTTTCTTCATTTTTTTTATCAATTATGAACCATGTTTAATTCTTGAGATATGATGGACATGTTTTAATCTTCTTCAGAAAAATGTACAGACTCTACAGACTGCAGTGGATTCTCTGCAGAAAGAGAAAGAGGAACTTATTTTTGCACTTCAGTCTGCAAAGAAAGACACTAACCAGGCTAAGTACGAACACTTAGGAGTTTTTTGGCCGTGGTTTGGTTGTATATGTAGCTTCATAATTTGGCAAACATATTACTAATTTGTTTTGACATAAAATAAAGTAGCCTTCACGTTTTTACTTCCTGCATCATCTGACATCCACCGCCTTGTTCTAGGCTCAGTGAGCAGCGGAGAAAGAGACTACAGGAGCTAGAGGGCAACCTCGGAGACATGAAGAAGAAGCTCCTGGAGCAGTCCAAACTGCTGAAACTCAAGGAGTCCTCTGTTCAGAAAGTTGGCAAGCTCATGCAGGAGATTCAGGTAACCCGTGATTTTCTTTACTTTTCTAGTTCCTCTGATGGTGAGGGGTGCAGTCTGTCTGTCTGTCATGTTTTTTTTTCTAATGTCTGTATGACTGTTTTTGTACCCAAAATATTGTTACTGTTATGTTTAAAATTAGATGTTGCATTGCAGAAAGTATGATTTTTATGCAATGGGCTGTGTACGTGAACAAAAGTTATTCTCCCATCACAGAAGTAGGTGATTCTTGGGTCAAAAAGCCATCTCATTAATGTTAAAATAGGAACTTGTTAATGTTACATATGGACCAAATAACAGTGACAATGTATACTTGATGTATCTGGCAATTACTTTGAGTGCATTGAACATTGTTTTGGTCAAATTCTTTTTTTTAAAGACTACAAATTATGATCATTACCATGTGCACTGAGTTGGCATAGAGCATTGCTTATACAAATATGACTTGTAACACATGTAAGCCACAATTGCCAAATTCAAGCACATTAACGCTGTGTTCTTGCAGGCTATGAAGACCCAGCGTACGCAGCTGATGAAGCAGATGAGGGACGACTCTGAGAAATTCCGACAGTGGAAGAGCAAGAAGGACAGGGAGGTGCTGCAGCTAAAGGAGAAGGTATGTGGCGATCGAGAGACACTGCAGGGCATTTTCTTTAACCAACAATTATTTGTGAATTCATCAGGTGTTGATGCTAAATTCTTTTTTTCCTCATACTTTTTCATTTTGGTAACTTGGCTGCATGAACCCCACCGTTTTATGTTTTGTATCTGTTTTACAGGATCGTAAACGCCAGTATGAGTTGCTTAAACTTGAGAGGGATTTCCAGAAACAGGCCAATGTTTTGCGTCGTAAAACGGAGGAGGTGAGGCCTCTTTGTTTTGTTTTTTTCCTGTGCAATTTAATTTACGAGATCTGTAAGTAAATATGCTGGAGTTCATATACACAACATCTGTGAAGTAGCAAGTACTTACTGTATTATATTTTAAATGTGTGACCCACACTGACCTGGTTGCAAACATCTGAGTCACTCCCCCTTTTTCTCAATTTTGTCAGGCAATTCAGTCTGAATAGTATAATGTCAAACTGTTAGAAATAAGTGTAACTGGAAATTATTTAAAGCGTCTCCCTTTCCTCCCACAGGCTGCAGCTGCAAACAAGCGGTTGAAAGATGCCCTACAGAAGAGAAGTGAGGTAGCCGAGAAACGCAAAGAGGGTCATCAAAGAGGAATGGAGGGAGCTGCTGCAAGAGTTAAGGTAGTACAATATGGTTCTAGGGCTTCTCTGTAGTCACAAAAAACAGTATTTGGTCTGCTAGGCTAAACTAAGTGCAAAAAAATTATTGCTAGGGATGCACTAAAAGTAACAAAATTGGATTACTGTTTTGAAAATGGAATTTCAGCCTGTAATTACATTGGATACTGCAGAACATGCTGCAGAGTAGGGAGGTAACTTATACCCCGGTTTTGAGTGGGGATGATTTCCCTCTGCTTTTCCCACCTCTCCCTTTGGTGTTGGTGTGTGTACGTACTTTGAACAAGCACAAGATAAACTTGCATAAATGCAACATCCTAACCATACAAAGCTCATTATGCAAATTGTGAATTGTTGTGAGCGAGCAAAAAAAAAGTGAATTATATGCAATGACTAAGCCTTATTGGCAATGTATCAAATTAGTTGAGTTTTTGTAAACTTGAGGCTTATTTGCTTCACCGGTAGTGATTCTCTTTGCCTCAGCAGCAGAGGAGAGGATAAGAAGGATGCCATAGGGCTGTTTGTCAGTTTAATGAAACAGAGCTTTAGTCTTTCTAAACAGTGGTCTTCAGAACTTGACTGATTTTTCTGAACAAAAGTCAGAACAGTATTGTTACCATACAGTATGTGAATTTACCCAAAAGAGTAACAATGCCTATGTTGCTGCCTTAACTCTGCGATTGTATTTCTGTGATCAGACATGGCTTCTAAATGAAGTGGAGGTGCTGGTTAGCACCGAGGAGGCCCGGCGCCACCTCAACGATCTGCTGGAGGACAGGAAGGCCTTGGCTCAGGAGATCAACCACCTCAAACAGCAGATAGAGGCAGGGGACCGACCCGCTGCCAAAATCAGGGTGAGATGTCAATTCTCTACTGTTGAGCGTGCACACTTTATTTTTTTTATTTAACCTTTATTTATCCAGGTAAACTGTTTGAGAACCAATTCTCATTTACAAACATGACCTGGCCAAGAGGCTACAGAAATAGATATGAACATACTGTACAACTTAACGTAGTCAAACACATGACACATAGAACAAGCAACCGAATTAAAAGGAAATAAACATACTGTACAACTTTACATAGTCAAACGCATGACACATAGAACAAGCAATTGAATAAAAAAAGACAGTCAACGAAGAAAGAAAGAGAATAAGAGAAATATGTGTGTATAAATATGGTTCATGATTGTCAGCAGGAACAAGAGTCAACAATGTATTTGGAGGTTTTGCTTAAAGGTGGAGATGGGATCAGAGATGTAAGTTTCAGGGTATTCTGTAGTGTATTCCAGTCATGTACTGCTGCAAGAGGAAGGCATTACGTCCAAAGGTAGTAGAAGTAGGAGGGGTACTAAATTTAATCAAATTACTCGATCTTGTGTGATAGGTGTTATGACGGCATGAAAAAGAGATAACAAATAGGGAGGTGTCTTGGCCAGGATTGTCTTATTATAAAGAGAAAACAATGATGTAGCCGCCGGGTATAAAGGGAGGGCATCCACCAGGTGTACAGGTCACAATGATGAGTGTGAAGGGTGCATAGTAGCAAAACGAATGGCTGAATGGTAGATTGTGTCAAGTTTTTGGGCTGTGTTTGGTGCCATTTTGTAGATAATATCACCATAGTCCAAAATTGGCAGTACTGTCATCTTAACAAGGGTGCATTTGGTAGCATGAGTAAAGGAGCTTTATTACGGAAAAGAAAGGCTAGTCTAGCTTTGACTTTTGCTTGAGGTTATTGATGTGTGTTTTGAATGACAGAGATGAATCCAACCAAATACCTAGATATTTATATTTATTGACGTACTCCAGAGCCATACCGTTCATACAGGTGATTGTAGGTGGAGTCTTACTGGTATTAATACGGAGTTGGAGTTTATCAAAGAACTGTTCTATATTGGTAAAGCTGAGTTTAAGACTAGAAGCTGCAGAATTGAGAGAGGAACCAACTGAGTACAAAATGGCATCATCTGCATAAAGATGAATCCGAGAGGTTCCAACAGCTCTGGCTATATCATTGATGTAGATAGAATAAAGGGTTGGGCCCAAGATGGAGCCTTGAGGCACACCTTTAGAGATAATAAGTGGGTCTGACATAATATTTTCAACCTTCAATTGTTGTACACGGTTGGTGAGATAATTGGCAAACCAATCACAGCTAGAGGAGGACAGGCCAATACTGGAAAGCTTGTGTAAGAGGATACTATGGTCACAGAGTCAAAGGCCTTGGCAAGGTCTATAAAGGTGGCAATAACAGACCTGTTTGCTGTCTAATGCTGTAATTACATCATCAAGGACCTTGTGGTGGCTGTTATGCACCCATGCCCTCCGAAAACCAGATTGCATGTCAAATTTATATGCTTTTATTTAGGAAATCATTTAACTGTTTTTGTACGAGCTTCTCCAGAACTTTGGCAAGACATGGTAGGATAGAAAATGGTCGTAACAGTTAGGGTCAGATTCAGAACCCCCTTTAAAGTGGGGAGAGATTATTGCTGATTTCCAGTCAGTAGGGAACTCAGAGAGCTGTAGGGACATGTTAAAGAGTCTCGTGGCGGGAGCGGCAATAATGCGGGATGCTGCTTTTAAGAACATGGGATCAAGACCATCAAGGCCAGCAGATTTGTTTGTATTTAGCTTGGTGAGTTCATCCTGGACTTCAGAGGTGGAAAGAGGCATAAAGGAGAAGCCACTGTTGCTTGATGGAAAAGGTTGTGCATCTGCTGCAGTTGTATCTGAAGTGTCTACACTTGTGGGAATATCCACAGAATTGAGAATCTGTGGGACATCCAACACTTTCCAAAGTAGAAATGTTACAAAGGATCAATCCTTTGCTCTGTGGTGTCCTTCCATGCAGCGTCGGACACTGATCATCTCTGAGCTGGAGACCCAGGGAGCGCTGGAAACACCTCTGACCAAACAGGTAGAGAGCCTGCAAACAGAGATGGACCTCAGGTGAGTCTGACAAAGCAATGCAGTCACTGCATTGAAACTTTTTTTTTTTTTTTTGGACCTGTGTTCATCGGCCTCTGCCTCCCTGTAGGTCTAATGAGCGTCCTATCACCTGCTGAGCAATATTTGCTACTCATCTCCCAATGCACTCACAGACTGTGCTTTTAATTCATTGCTGCAAAGATTCTTTCACTCTTTGAAACCACAATGTCAGTTTTACAAAACATATCTACAGGAAACATGGAATTGATTTTAAATTGTTAAGATTTTCAGAGTTATTTGTGTCTTTACAGGAATGCCCAGATAGCTGACCTTCAACAGAAAGTTCTCGTGGCAGACAGCGAGGGCCGTTTGAAACAGCGCTTTGATAGCATCACAACCATAGTCGATGCCAAGTGTGCCCTTAAGGTCCTCATGTCTGAGGTGAGCAAATGCGAAAGATTATTTATTCACACCTGTGTTAAATTAGTCATGGTACATTGATATGTTGCTGTTCATAATTCCAAAAAACATCAATTTCCCCCTTCTTGTTTATTTAGCTGCTGTCTGCTAAAACAGCCAGTGCCAAGCTGGAGAGTGAACTTAAACAGGAGATGGGGAATGCACAAGATTTAAGGAAGATGCTGGCTGATGAGAGAAATGTGATGTCAACCATGGACATGGAGCACCAGCAGCAGTTGGTGGACCTAGAGGAGAGGCATCAAGAGAAGGTGCTCATGGCTTTTACTCATGTACCTATTTGCATCTCTTTTCAGAAGACATGCACACTTGTGAAAAGTTATGTTCTATAATGTACTGTACATTTGTTTTTGTTTTCTTGTAAAGGTCCTTTACCTCCTTAACCAGCTACAGAACAGACCTGTATGTGAAGAGTCAGACGAAACAAAGCAGAAAGATAGGGAGACTGCAAAGGAGAAGGAGCTTCTCCAACGCCTCAAAGTTCAGGTTTGTCTCTGCTAGCTGAAAAGTGTTTGATCAACCTCTCTGCATTTTGCCTTGTTTTTAAGTGAAATTGTGCAGTTATCACAAAAAGTTAATCATGTGGTGTATTTGTAACATCATTCTAGGAAGAAGAGCTTGAAAAGCTTCGAGCTTTAAGTGAGCAGAACCAATCACTGGTGGAGCAGAATGAGCAATACAGACAGGTAACCTTTTTTTTTATCATCTTAATGTTAACTTTAATTATAAATGATCAATAACATTCATTAGTGTATACAACATTGTTTTTTAAAGTCAGTGTTGACTAATGATCAGATGACAAATCATTTTACAAATGCTACAATGTGAAGTGCTGCATTTATCTTTACTTAGTGCGTGCGTGCGTGTTCAAACAATGCCTTTTTGTCCCCTTCCACAGAAACTCTCATTGCTCCACCTGGCAAGTGAAAAGACAGTCCTTGCGCCTACAGCCAACAATGAAAAGAACCTAGAAGACTCGTTTGAGTACGTTCCTCCAAAGGTAAGGTATTGCAAATATTTTACCTTGTTTGTTGTTTTTGTACAATGTTACTTCAGTTTTCTAATGTGGGATATCTCCCTATAGTCACTGAACATGTTTTGGTCAGGGCCAATGTTTAAAGTGGAAAAAAATATTAAACAAAGATTGAATGATTCTGTGAACTATAATTTTGACATTAGATGTAGATGTGAAGTTCTCTGATTTAGGGATATTTATTTTTAAGTGTGTTGATTTTTCCTTTTGTGTTCTCTCCCAACCAAAGCCTAAAGGGAAGCGCTTCACCACAGCTAAAGCACCGCACAATATGACCATCAACATCGAAGAGCTGGTGTCTCCCAGCGAGGATGAGAATGAGGAGGACGAGTGGCTTCCTGTGAAAACTGAAAAGGGACGCAGAACCTCAAAGAAACCCAAAGCAACTGGGGTAAGACTGGGATTAGGATCGGGGGTCATCTTCAAGCAGTTAGCTCATAGATGCTGACTGTAAATTAGCCTCTGAAAAATGTCACATTATTCAAAAAGCACTAGGTACGTGAAAAGCAGGTCAGGGCTTTTCAAAATCGACTTTTTGTTCATTTGAGAGTTTTAAAGAAAAATTCCTGAATCTTATATTGTTAGATCTGATGCAAAAAAAAGGATTTCTGTCATGATTTCTCTTTCTTTAGTGTGCATGTAAAGGCCGCTGCAGCAACAAGCAGTGCAGGTGCCGCAAAGGAAAGATGACATGCGGGGAGAACTGCCAATGTGATCATGAGAAATGCCGAAATATAGATAACCAGGTGCTTGCTGACGTAAGTTATTGAATGATTTCCATTGATCTACCAATAATGTGCACTGTTAGTGTGATGAAGTTTCGTGTTTGTATATCAGACTGTTGACAATCAAACTGTGCTGAAACATCTGCACGTTGGATAGTTCTTCTTTTTTTTTAGGGCAGATATTTTGACATGTCCTAGTAAATAAAAGACCAGGTTTATATTTAATAACATTAATGATGGCTGCATTCCACGTAGGGGAAGCCCTGGAATTGTGCATGCTGGCTCACTGTAATAGATTACTTATAGGACACTAATAGAACTGAGCCATAGTTAGGGTTATCAATTTTATCTGTGCTAATTCTACTATGACAGGTCCAAATATCTGCTGTAAAAAAAAAGTCTATCATCAGGATGTTGATGTTTTAATTACTCAACTGAATTTTACGGCAAACTTTTATGTAATAATTGCTCCATACAGTAACAGCTCATCACAATAAAATGTTGCTTTTCAAATACATGCAAACACCACATACATTACACCAACTCATCCAATTGTAGAAGTTGGAAGATATAGTTAACTATTAAATATTGACTTATAATGTAATAACTGAAAATAACAAAACTGAAGTCATTATTGGACTATTAGACTAATGTTTATTACATCATCAATGTTGAATAGAAATATTGGAAGCATTTTAAAGTACTACTTAATAAACCATAACAACCTGGTACTAGTTTAATGATGCTTGTGTAATTTTGGCATTTGATTATTTTAGAGCAGACGAGACACTGCAAACATACAAACAACAGTGCGTTTAGCCAGTTTAATGCCAGAGCTCGCATCCCTACATGCAAATGTTCATCCAGAACACATTGTATCCCGGGGCGGCCTCCCGCTCACCCAGTAAGGGTTGAGGCATTTAGGCTGAGTCCTGCAGCGACCCGGGTTCAAATCCGACTTACGTCCCGCCCATCTCTCGCTCCCCTTTCCTGTCTTTTCACTGTCACTAATAAAAGGAAAAGCCCCAAAAAACAGTCTTAAAAAAACATTCTTTCCCAAGACTATCTTGTAGAGCAGTTTGTGCATGTGGAGTTTAACAAAGCAGGGCTGTTTTTTTCCTATCCCAGTATGTATTTTTTGTGTAATGTAGCCAGACCTTACTCAGCGTGTGGCAACGTCAGACTACAGTAGCAGTAATACATGTAAATAGGAGGTAGATATTCCCAAGCAAAATCCAAATAATGGAAAAATTATTTGATTTGTTTTGATGAACATATTGGATGCTTTTATGATAATACAATGCATTGGACTTACACATTGGACTTCTGCTTATTTCAGGATGGAAGTCAGACAGAAAATGTTTCCAGAGACTCCGGGTCTATTCAAGATCCCCCATCCGTCAGCCCTGAAAACACCACATTCTTCAAGCCGCCATCTTGTACACCCACTAAGAAGGTAGGCTGCTCCTTCTGAAGACTTGACAATACAAGGACTAATCATCCATGTGGTGGCCTTGAGAATGACCGGCATGCATGTAGACGTACAAGGTTTGGGAAAAGACGCGTGTCCAGAACTTTGACTAGGTTGAGATTATGCCTTTGCGATTTGGGGGAAATTACAAATCACAATTTTTTTTGCTTAGAAATGTTTCTCTGCCATGATTTTTTGGCTATTGCAAAACAGAGCAAATTGTTAGTACCAAAGAGATTTTTTTTGGCACCTACAGCACAATGCGCATCGCCACAAACCTTAAACATAGACCTCAGTGAAGAGAAGGGAGAGCACTGCAGCGCTTTAAAAGCTATTTTAAACAGTTTATGTTTAAAACTCCGAGCAATATATCGGCAGGCCGATGTTATCCGGCCGATTTATTATTTAAAAGAAAAAAAAAAGATTCTTATAAATTAATATTTAAAAAATTAAAAACAAATTGTTAATGTTTTTTTTTGTTCAAAGGACTTTAAGTTTCATATCAAGTTTGTATTTTTATACATTTTATTTATTCGAACTTTATTATATTTGGATGTTCCTCTGTTCCAATAACAAATTATTATATTATTTTAGCGAAAACTTATAAATAACTACAAATAACTAACGTTAAGAAAATCGGTTTGTTTTGTTACGTGTTTTTTTTTTTAATATATATATATATATATAAAATCCTTTATTGTTAGGGCTCTAGACAGTAGTGAAGCAGTTGGCTCGTAAAATTAAATGAGAATCATCAGTCATTAAAAAAAAAAAATATATATATATATATGAATCAATCGCAATTTTGTAACAGTTAATGGTGCAGGCCTAGTTGAGACTCAGTCTCCATCAGAGAGGTCTCACCCCTGTATTCCTGTTTATCAAGGCAAACCCTGCATTTCCACAACAACTCCAACAATACAGTGACATTTAACGACTGTTGACTGTAAATATGTTTTGGCATATAGTCTCTTGCCTGTGATGCCCGTTGCTACTGGAACTGTAAATGATTTAATGTGCACTATTTCAGGTGCTAAAAGAAATCGGAGACATGGTACATCCCACTGCAGACCTGAAGTCGGATAGAAAGCCTTTCTTTCCGGAGGAAGAGGACGAGGAGGAGGATTACAGTGAGGACAGAACAACAGTCAGCTTCCTCAAGAAGAAGAAAAGACTCCTGACCAGTTTTCAGAACAGTTTTTTCTCTGGATGCACGCCAATCAGAGAGGAATCTTAATCAGGACAGAGCAGGGTAGGGCTTTTTACTTGAGGTGTCCATATGTGTTTGGTTAAATGTTTTGTCGGCGTCTTTTTTTTATGTGACTAAACTGTTGTGTACTGTAACATCAAGTTAGCTGTTGATTTTAAGGCACTGTTTTCTGTAGAGGGCAACAAAAGGACTGTGAATAGCATTGAATCTTTTACTGGAATTCACAATGATGATGATGATCAAGAGGCCTGTACATATTATTTTAGTGTTAGGTGATAGTTCCTATAAAGTAAGACTAAATTTACTTTGCTAATTTGTAAAATCAGTTGTGCACCAATTTACGGCCAAGCAATTTTACATTAGCATCATTCAACACATTATTATAACACGTCTTGGTGAGCAACCTTTAGGTTTTTCACTGTGCTTTTACTCTCTGAGCTGAATAAAGTCTTACAGTCAAATCTTGTTTTTAAAGAACAAACCTTTTTCTTTTGTCCGAATGTGTGTGTGTGTCAGTGTTTAATATCTCGGTGTCATATGTTGATGAAAATAATTTATTTCATTTTTATTTCAGTAGTCTGTTACAGCAGTTACTTTTTAGTGGATAGTGATGACAGTGAATTAAAAAAATCTGTAAATGGAACACTGCATCAATATGAATTATGCTAATCTAAATGTGTACTTTCAGAGTTATACCGAGTGGGAATACCTTTTGTATATACTGAAGAAGCACACACATTTCTTTCCCACAACCCCCAAACACAAAAGAACAAAAACAATTCATCAAAGTAGCTCAGTAACGTGTCTTTGGTGTTTTTGTTATTCATGTAATTCCCCTCGTTTTGCTGCTTATTTTCTTTTCAGTCCTTTTCTACGAGGGCTGCAAAGCCTGAAGTGTTAAGAACTTATTACAATCTTGAGACCAAATTCAGTACACTGGATCCTTGTTGGTTTGTTTTAAATGTTGCTGTTTAGGCAGATGTATGAGCACAGAGTGTGTCCCTTGATCCGTAGTCCTTTACATTTGGGAAGCATCCTTTCTATATGTTTTACATTGTTTTAGAATAGGATGAATAAAATTAGCATTACACAACTGAGCTGTGTCTGCACGTTATTGTTGGATGGTTTAAGGTCACATGTTTTTAGAGTAAAACTTAATTTTGGAAACAATTTTTTTTTTTTTAAGGCCAAAATGCCCAACATTTAATGGTTCCAACAATGGTTCTTAAATGGTTAATAATTTCTTTTTATAATGTGTAATTTAACAGCATTGGTATTTTTGCCATTTGTAACCTAGACTCAAGCACTCAAGCTAATATTAGCCCAAATGTCAGTACAGCTCCAGTTTTTTCATTTTCTGACATTTTGTTTGTCAGATAGTTATAAGTTGGCTGACTTTTTTTTATGCCATAATCACACTGACCATCCAATTTTTTTTTTTTTTTATGGATCATGATAAAGCTCCGAAAGGGCTGTTTGTGTTGGACTGCAGTGGTATTAGCTGTACCTTCCCTCTTGTAGGTTCTCCAGGGTCTCCGAGGGCAGCTGGAGATCCACAGGGGAGCCTCATGTCCTGGGTCTGCCCCAATGTCTCCTGGGTTCACCGTGCCGGATGAACCCTACCCCCCACAATCCCTGTATTGTGCTGCACAAAACAGTCCACATTAAAACCACTGAATACTGGTAGGAGCTGAAACATGCTAGTTCATTGTTTTGGGTTGATTTTCAAACTTGAACATTATTAAAGCTTCAATATCCTCTACAGAATGGACAAATCATTTTTGGTCAATGACCCATTTATCAAGCAGTTAGGATGGTAGTTGATATGGTTTTTACTGCTTCATAGCACAGGTATAGATAAGCTATAGAAAGACATATAATACATGTGTGGGGGGGGGGATTCCAATCATTGTTGACAGTTCTGGCTTTCAACTCCCACTACTGTCACACCAAATGCTTGCTATTGGGGGAATTCTGGAATCAATAGGTCTTTGGAAATTATAGAGTGTGGTCTAGACCTACTCTATCTGTAGAGTGTCTGAGATAACTCATGTTATGATTTGATACTATAAATAAAATTGAATTGAATTGAACTACCCAGTCTGTAGTCCTACTGTACTGTATGTACTGTAGGAACTAAAGCTCTCCACCTGATGGCATTTCAAATCCCTGCCCATTCTGCTCCATAAGTCTTCAAACATTTTCACCTGAGCAACAGCAGCGCGCGGTGCTCTGAGCAAGAGACATTTTTAGCGACGATGGCCGCCTCCCAGGCCAGCCGGAAACCACGACAATGCAGCATTGTTTGACTGGACAATTTGTTTATTGATTTCTCTGATAAAAGGGCAAAGTACATGGAGGCAGAGGGATACAGTAGTGGCTTATTAGAGATTCAAGCAATGCAATACATCCAAAGGATGAACCTGCATGAGCGTGACCCAGCACAGAAAACAGGCACACTGAGCTTCAGAGGGGAGGGATTCCATCAGGTCTTGGGGAAATGAATGGATTATAAAGGCTATGAATACAGAAAATATGCATCAGAGATGTCTGACAGTTGGAGGATAGGGAAATAAGAGGTTGCTTCCATTTGATGAGAATCCCCCATTCTGCCGGTGGAGCTGAGAAGGCGAAGGCTTTGTTGAGGGTTTTCGAAATAGCTTGAAAAAGAAAGAGAAGACGAGTTGTAAAAGCAGGGTCCTTCCTTCCCATGTACAGTGGAGCTCAACATTTAAAACACTGTCAGATTTAGGAGGGGAGGATGGGAAATCCATCAAATGTAAGACAAGACTCTAAAGAACAAAGCGACATATTGTTTTTATTATTGGATCTCTGCTCAGCTACGCAGTTTGTTTCCAATGTGAAAATGCTGCTGCTGCTGCAATGCATTCTGGTCATCACCAACAGGGGGTGATAGAGGTCAGAACACATATTCTAAAGCTCTGTAAAATCTGTGCATGAGCTTGTGGATCATTACTGATCCTTCTCTGTGTCAATCCATCTATCCACTCCGTTGTGACAGGGTGGATGTAAGGTGTCCCCTACCCAAAGGCTTTCTTAAGATATGATTGCTTTGATGCGTCACGACCGACAATTCAAAACTCCAACTTGGGCAATGAGCAACTTGGGCAAATATATTTGAGAGGAGAAGAAGGATAAAGTCTTGATCCAGCTTTAATTTCCCCTCATAATTGTGTGTGTAAGATCTTGTTCAGACAGGTTTTTGTATTTGTTAGACAGGGGAGGGGCTACTCACATCTGCAGTATCACTGTTTCAAGATACACACCAGCGCTGATGTGTGTTGAGGGTACTTGTATTTGCAGACAGATGAAATAAAGATAATCCCAAAGATACAAAATATAGATTATGTGTAAGTAGATGATTTACATAATTGTGTACTCACCAACTCAGTGTAAGACATTTACAGATGTGTACATTTTAAATTGTGCAAATGCATGTATACAGCCGTAGATACTAGCAGCCTGTGCAATGTTAATATTTGTTATCGGTTTATCAAAGTGCAACTTGTAATGTATTCTTTCATTAGGAATATTTGATAAATCATTACATAGGCGTAATTTACAGGGGGGATGAGGGAGTTACAACCCCTCCCCCCCCCCCCCCCCCCCCCCCCCCCCCCCCACCCACCCACCATAATCAAAACTGGCCTATGCAGCCCACCCCAAAAACCTATTATCATTTCCTTTCCATAAATAAAGACTCTTTCACCATTAATTGATGCAGAAAAGGCATCCCCCCTCATGTTGTACTCAAACGTTACATTACATTACATCCTTGAATTATTGTGGTATAATTGATATGGCATGCAAATTGTCATGTCATGGTCAATGTTGCTGTCTGTATTTGTCATTATGAAACTTCTCAGTGCTATGGAGCCCAGAATCGAACGTAGCCAAACGTTATCAGCCGTGTCACAAATGGGCATCAATAAAGTAACCTATTAAAATGGAGTGTAAAGAAATATACTTTTCCAGTGGATTGGAGAGGAAGGGTGGTGGATGAACACACTGAGCCCCGGACTTGTCTAGCTATGCAGCTGTAGTTAACTCGTAATGAAACTACACACAAACTACACTTAGTGTCAATCATATGCTCTGCATATTGCTGCTGTAGCATTAATAAACTGTTAAGAGCAGTTAACTAACCAATGTTACATGGAAGTCCCAGACACCATGCTTCTATCTTCATAACATCTTCATCTTGCTGTGCATGTTTCTCGTCTCCACTGAGGACCACAATAGAAATAATGAGTTGGATAATTAAATGAGCTAGTGAAAGATAAGTTAAAAAAATGAAATAGTTTCAGAGTCTCAAGTGAAAAGGAAACAGCAACCCTGAAGGCTGAACACTGATGGACAGAAATGGTGTGAATTCAAATTAGAACAGGCACACATACTGTAGGTGTATGTAAAAGGCCTTATAAAGACATCTTAAAGCCCCTGAAAATCTTCTTTAAATATTGAATATCCCTGATTCAATAAGCAACAATCAACTTTTAAAAAAAGAACCATGTTAAAGTATTAGGACACTAGTCATCAGGAATAGGTGGGTGTGGTTTGATCAGATTAACAATGATAAAACAAGCCAACAGTCATCAGATTTGATTAAAATAATAGATAAAACCCTGATTGGTGCACAGACTCCGCCCATTCCAAGCTGGCAAGTAAAATTATCAAAACTTCTCCGACTTCTGCAGAACACAGCTTGTTCATATATGATCCTATGAAGCTGATTGAGGAAATATGTAAATATCTAAACACAGTCTTCTTATTTTTATACTGCAGCTGTTTTCACATAGGACTGGATATGACATGAAAATAGGAGTGGATTACTTAAATATGATGTTCGACTGCTAAATTTCTGAGTCATTGTTTGAAAAAATTGTAACCAGTCAACCCCAATGGAGAAAAAAGAAGCTTGTTTGCTCCTTATGTGAGAAACATTTGTCATCAGATGTCTGAGATCTTTAAAGCTCTCATGCGTTGCTTTTTTTCTTTTGAGCTCAGCTCCTCAGGACCAACATCCAGTGAAACTATTAGGAAAATATACAAGGAGCAAAAAGTAACGTGAGAAATGTGTGATAGGTGTAACAGGTGCTTGTATAGCATGTCAGTGACCCTCTCATCATTTGCAGACACAAAACAGAATTAAAGAAAGGGGAAGTAACTGAAACTAGCGGTTGTTGAATTAGCAAATTGAACTCGGAATATGATTAAAAGAACATCAACTACTCTAAAAGGGCCAATCATTTCAGAAATAAGAACACTGTGCAATGAGATTGCAGGACTGCATGTGACCTTGTCCACGGTATAATTTCATGCTCAGCAGATTGATGTTGTTATCGCATCTAAATTGCAGCAGAAATTATAATGACCTTAGGCACCGTGGATTCAAAGGAGGCAACAAAGGGCTTTATCTGTGTGGCAGATTAATGTTGTGCACATATTCTCTCTCTCTCCCTTGGAGACACTGGACTCTGCACTCAGGCATACCAATCCCTTGAACTTCTGAGATAAGATAGCTAAGGTATATGAATAAAAGAGGAGGCCGGACACGTAAGAAATGATTACTTAGAAGAAAAATGGCTACATTTTACCACATATTATACTTCTCTTTTAACCTATGTTTAAGGAGTTTGCGCTGCAGTCATAGTGAGGATCTTTAAAAAGTGATTCTGATATGAATCAAAATCTCGACATTTTCGGTTTCATTATGGATCTGTTATTATCACCTTTGTTCCTGTTAGGTCACCAGATGACATCTTTTTTTTTATTTTTTTATTTCCCACTCCTGTAACAGATCAGAGGAAATATGTTAAAATAATATCAATGGCAGAGAGGAGTCAGATCCAGAAATACAGGGTATGTAAAATATAAAAGAAAATGTAACACTCTTACAACAAAGACTAGGATTTAAACTAGAGATGGTCTGATACCATATTTCGCTTCCCAATACCGAATCCGATACCTGAACTTGCGTACCGGCTGACACAGAGTACTGATCCGATACCAGTGTGTCATATATTTGATTATGTTTTAACAACTGTATACTTCCATCCATGTATGGATGTGATTTCTATCTTTGCTGTCAGCCCGGCTTAGGTTAAACTCTTTGTGAAACATGAACAAACAAAACAATGAACGCCACAGAACTTTCTTTTATCATGTCAGTTATAACTGAAAAATAACATAAATAAACTACTTTAAAGTAGATTTTCTTTAGGGCTTTATTACGTGGTATTGGATCGGTGTATATACTCCAGTACTTCCCGATACTGAGACCAGCGTTTTAGGCAGTATCAGAGGCAACACTGATACTGGTATCGGCATTGGAACATTTTTAGTTTAAACCGGTGCAAACTTTAATTATTAATGTTAATTCAAAAGAGTGTATCACCAGTAGCTTGTTTCACATGTCATTAGTCACTTTACACTGCCCTAAAGTTAAATAATTACATTATATGTTAGAGTTTACCATTCAGGCTCACATACCATAACTTTGCATGTATTGTATTAAATGATAAAAGATTAACTTCTTCTCTCTCAGTGTAGTTACTACGATTATTATTTGTTACATTTTTAATAATTAGTATGTACTCTGCACCCTCCTCCCCTCTCTCAATCTCTAACACACCATTTAATTAGACTTTTATTGTGCTGTTGTTCCCTTTTGCTCCGTGACTATGGTCCACAGTCTTTTGCTTCCTCCTGTGCTATTGCTTCATAGCTCTGACTTTCATATCTGCTCGTTCCAGTGAATGTGCGTGGGTGTGTGTCTGAGCGTATGTGAGAAATGCAACCGTAAACGTAGATTGGGCTCACGTGCCGATACTTCAGGTCATCACGCTGTGGCTCGTGTCATGCTGCATTTACAAGCAAAGCAGAGAGAGCAAAGTGAGTACCTTTCAACTCACGTTTTCTCGGCCATTATGGTTGATCGATAGGTGACAGATAGGCGGCTCAAGGTTTCTTTCATAGAACAAATTTCAATTAATATGAAAACGTATTATGAATCATGACATGGTAGATCACACGGTTTTCAAATCACAGCTAAGGTTCAGAAAAAGCACATATTACAGTGGGTGCACTGAGTCCTTCCTGCAGGCCATGTGAGGGGTTGAATACATATTTTGTGCAGGGCACAAAAGAGATGTGCTTGACGCTGGCCCTACCCTCTGTGTCAGGCAGTGTGGAATCAGGATGTTGGACTGAGGGGCAGGGCGCCGGGCCTGTTAAATATTGACTGCAAGTGTAATAATTAACCTGCCACCAACTCCTGATCCCTTAAACTGGCTGCTCTGCCTCGCTGCCATTGCTTCGCCGTCTCGGCTGACTTTTACATCAAAATGTTCCTCTTTTAGCTTCTGTGGACGGTCTGTATCACCTTCTGTGTCTTCATCTGTCTTGGTCCTGTCTGCTCTGTTTCTTCTTTCCTGTACCCCC
>NC_045745.1:30135183-30138671 GCF_008692095.1 Etheostoma spectabile
GCTGCTCTGGCCCGGCTCCCTGTGCCAGACACCCTGCTGCTGCTCTTCAAACCTTTGGCCTCGTCCTGTGAAAGCCAGCGGGCCATGCATTTGAAGGTGAGTACAGTTCTAACTCAAAACTCCAAATTTACAGGATTTAAACAGTGTACAAGGACAACTTTAATCATTTTTTATCAAAAGAATACCTGACAAAAGAAAGGTGGCAAACCAAAAAAATATACTTATTATATATACTTATATATATACTTGTAGATTTTACTTCATAGAAATGGCTCTATGATAAAGAAAACATTATGTTTTTCTGACTTTAATATGCTGAAAACTTTAGTAAACCTAAGTATTTTTTCTCTTTTTTAATGTTTTAAAAAATTGATATTTTTGGCGCGGATATCGCATAAAACAAACTTGGTGTAATTGTAGTAATTTTCGAATAAATGTTAATGTTAATGAGGCAGAAAGCGATGGATGCAGTCTGGTTAATTCATTCAACAGAATAAAAAGCAACCAAGTAAGCATATATGGTCAAACAGAGCTTCTAATCATTTAATTGCTTTATTGTTCAGTTTTTTTCTGTGTGCAGAGTTTTTACCGCGAGGAAAGTTCTACAGATATTTATCTGCATGCTGCACGAGGCAGCTTGAGAAAGAATAAAATGCATTACAGGACTTGAAAAAAACCTTGATTAGCTTCAAACTGGGAGAATATTGAGAAACGGAGACCAATCTCCTAGTAGTTATGAGGAAAAATATCAGTGTAAGCAGGAAGTGAAGGGCCCGCAGGTACATAGGTCAGGCACACCCATTTATTCACATATTGAAAAGCGCACTCATGTTGACAGCAACCATAAAATCTGTGTTATCTATACAGGCCTTGGCCCTTTGGCCGGGCTGTTGGAAGAGTGTGAGCAATGATGCCCTCTACTTGAGGCAATAAAACTGGGAGGAGGAAATTGCTGGGTCAAAGTCACTTGCAAGTGGAGACTCCTCACGTACTAAAGCAACTGCCTTTAAAGCCAAATACTTACTTAACCTCGGTGCTGTCTCTTGCTCCTTTTCTCCTCTTTCTCTCTCAACATTCATCTCAGGTATTTCCACACCTCACCCAGCACTGAAAAACGGGATCTTCATCATAGGTTTGTCCTCCTGTAACATGGCTGACTTGGAGAAGGACAGGAGAAGCTGCAGTTTGTCAGGGATGAGCCTTCTGGTGCTTGCTGGATGTAACAGCAACTCCATGTGGAAGCGCTGTGTGTTCCAGTGGAGGTGCTGTTACCTGCAGAGAGTCGCCGAACACAACACTTCCTGAGAGGTCGCAAAGCTCGCTCTTTCATTGAATGTTGAGTTTTGTTTTTTTTTTCCTTTTGAAGCAGCTGAAGAGTAATGGGACACAAGGTGATGACCTATGAATTGACAGCCAGTGATTGTAACATCTGCCTGTCAGTTCCGTAGGCCACTGCTGTGTTTGTCCCTCCGACTGCGCACAGTACAGATGAGGATGGGACGTCGGTGCCTTTTATACACATCACAATCGTTTTTAGAAGCGTATTTTACAATGAATAAAGTTTGAATGGGTTGCTTTATGAGTGGATGAGTCTGTCATTTATCCTCTCTTGGTCTGGGTAAGATTAATTTGTGTTATTATTTAAATAGCGATTCAAATTCTTATTCCTTGGCTTTTAATCCGGCATGAGAACTGTATGCTGTATTTGTCTGGGGTTGTATTCTGTCCATTTTTTGTTTCATGTCAATGTCCAGCACTTTGGTCAACCTGGTTGTTTTTAGATGTGCTTTAGAAATGAAGTTTGATTGATTGATTATCAATGAAAGTCAAACTTTAAAACTCCTAATTATGATGTAATAATAGTTACAAGATCATTAAAGGAATAGCAAAGATAAATTTAACTCAATATATAGTTCGTAGTACAAAGTATACATATACACTATACTATAATATATAGTACTAAAATCTAGTAATGGAAATCTAGCCTGCAAGCAAAATGAGTGTGTTTACAAAATCATCATTAGATAGATAGTCTTTATTGTCCATTGGGAAAACTTGTTTTTACAGTCTGTACATCATTAAACGAACAATGATTGATAACGGCCATCAAAATGTGACTTTTGCGTTCTGTACTATCAATAATTCATCGTTTTGAAAAAATGGCACATGTTCATTGGAATTGAAAACATTACATAGGATTCACTTTAAAATACAAATATTGGGCGCCTGGGTAGCTCACCTGGTAGAGCACACCCATATATAGAGGTTTACTCCTCGATGCATCGGCCGCGGGTTCGACTTCGCCCTGTGGCCTTTTGCTGCAATTTATTCCTCATCTCTCTCCAACTTCATGTGTTCAGCTGTCCTATACAAATATAGACCTTATTTTTTTTTAGAAGAATTCATAATTATCTTTATAAAAGAAGAATAAAAGAATATTGTCAATTTGTAGCCGCTAGTGTGTGTCCATATGCTAATTGTTCCTAATAATAAAATGTATTATTCTGATAATCAGATCCAAATGTAATACTGTAAAAATAGTGATGTAGACTAGGTGACATGTCTATCTATCTATCTATCTATCTATCTATCTATCTATCTATCTATCTATCTATCTATGATAATGTAAGTGTCACCATTAGGCAGACATCTGTTTGAGGGGCAGACAACCTGACCGGTGCAGTCGTCCATGAGCAACCTGTCTTAAATCAATTCTACAAATTACTTAGTTTGCTAATGAGACCAACAATACAAAAATACAGCCGAAGGGCGCCTGGGTAGCTCACCTGGTAGAGCATGCGCCCATGGGCAGATGCCCATGTGGGTTCGGTTCTGACTTGCGGCCCTTTCCTGCATATCATTCCCCCTCTCTCTCCTTTCATGTCTAAGCTGTCCTGACAAAAATAAAGGCCTAACGTGCAAAAAAAACAGACAGTTGTGAGGAGTTGTGGTCCGGAAAACCAACCAGCAGCCATATGCTGGGACATAACTTGGCCACAGATATAGTCTAGGTCATTACATTGGCTGTGTTTTGATTAAATTCTAATTTATATTGGAATATGCTCCTAAGAAACACAGTGTGACCTGGAACGATGACCTACAGACATGAAACTGCTCCCTTTGCTGCCATCTGGCAGCTTGATGGACACATTGCTGTATTGAATCACGGTTGGGCGTTTTCATGATGACCTGACACTCTCAAGTAGTGCTGACTTACTCTTTAAGACTACATTTTGACAAGGGCCCCCTTTACAAGGTAGTTCCTCAATGCTGGTATGCTTCCCAAATCATTCAAATAACTATTTGCTTAAATTGTGCATAAATACATCAAATTACAGCAAACAAGTAGTGAGCAGAGGCAGTTGCTCTCTTTATCTGGTACTGATAAAGCACTGCATTTGAGCTGTTAAAAAAGTCAAAGTCAAATACTACTACCAGGCACAAATCAAGCTGTGTAGTCTGTCCGGAGGATTAAGCGAAGACGGAAA
>NC_045745.1:30138681-30142145 GCF_008692095.1 Etheostoma spectabile
TGAATCATATTGTGTACTCTTTGTGAATCGTGATAACGGCAGCGTCTCTATAACGGCTATAACCGCCTAAAGAAAATAAAGACACCGAGTTACATACAACGTCGGTGTATGCGTTAATCCTTATAGTCAGTCTAATAGATTTATAAGGATAATACATAATGATAAATGTGCCTAAATAGATGTAGTTTGAGACCAGAAGAACCAAGAACCTAAGGACAAACGCTGCCACCTAGTGGTGAAGCGACAGACGAGCACTTCCCGTCACCTGTGACGCAGGGAAACGCGGTAAAACGATATTCCGGTTTGTAGAAGGAGGGCAGCAGCAGCGGCAGTAGCAGCATGGCATCCGACAGCACCATGGATAACGTTAACGGACGAGAGACCGTTTCCCTGAACGGGGAGCCGATAGTTAAGCGGCCACGGGAGAGTGTCTCGCAGGAGTGTCCTCTCCGTGTCCCGAAGGAGCCTCAGAACAAAGTGACCGTCGTGCTCGGAGCGCAGTGGGGCGACGAGGGCAAAGGAAAAGTTGTGGACTTGCTCGCAATGGATGCGGATATTGTTTGCAGGTGTCAGGTACACAACTACGCTGTGGTTTTAACTTAACAGTTACGATTCAAACTGACTACATTATACAAAAGCGAGGGTATTAAAACGTCCATTAATAGTAACATATGAGTTTGGTGAAAGTCGTTACTGATGATATTAATGACCGGGTTGCGACGTCAACAACCTTGTCTGACATCCCGGATGTGGAAGTGCTAATTGAATGCTAAGTTAATGCTAGTAAGAATCCGGGTGACAACTGCTTGTCTGATTGGGTTTTTCTTTTAGTTTTTTTTTGTCTTAAATCTTTAAACCTTCCGTGCTAGCATGTGCTTTGAATCGGCACATGACCTCAACATGATAAGCGTATCCTGTGAACGTAACATTATGTAACGGTAACGTACTGACTGGCCATTGTTGCCCAGCGGTTCCTATCTCTCTTGGCAGTCAACCCTCTGGCATTTAACCAGCAGAAATGTTTTTTTTCTTTTAATCTCGTGACCAGACCTCAAACAACAACAAAAACCCTGCAGGGGTTGAATAACGGTTGGCCCTGTTCTTATAAACCAGGCTAAGGTGTTATACAAGACCGTGTCGCTGTAACTGTCCTCTTTATTGATAGTTTCTTCAGTGGTGTCTCTCATCAGAACACTGCCTTCTAGCTGGATGTCGGTTCTGTTTGCAGGGAGGAAACAATGCAGGTCACACAGTGGTTGTGGACTCAGTGGAGTACGACTTCCACCTGCTGCCTAGTGGAGTGCTCAACAAGAAGGCTGTCTCCTTCATTGGTACGTGACAATCCTTGTGTTTCTATTTTGAAATACTTGAAGTTGGCGGGAACAGAAAGATCCTAATTAAACAATAAAAAAAAAATGACCGATATCAGGGTGGACATCAAAAGCACAGCAGACAGCCCTATCAGTTGTAATGTGTCATGTAACTGGTGTAGTGAGCTGTTTTTGTTGTGGTATGAAATACCTAGCTATACAGATTATGCTTGGGTACATTATGGAAAATCAACACAGTGCACACAAGACTTACAGGACTATAGATAGTTACACAAACGTTAAACTAACCCACAGGTCAAACAAAAAACCAGTCAATGTAAATGTACCCAGTGTTCTACATTGCTCTGGTATCACAAACACCATTTAACTTTGTTTGCATTTACTCTTTTTGGTAGTTTTTCTCTCTTTCCCCCACCCCCCTTACATTGAAAACATGAGAGGAAACATTTAAAGGAACTTCTGTTAACGTGATTGGGTTAAACATCAGCAATTTGTTACTCATAAGAAGTTATTTTTCACAATGTTTGTTAAAGATTAATTTTGCATTACAGGCAACGGAGTGGTGATACACCTACCAGGTCTTTTTGAGGAGGCTGAAAAGAACCTGCAGAAAGGCAAAGGTAAAGATTTCTGAATAATAAGAGAGAAGCAGTGATATCAACGTATCATGTTCCTAAGAAAGCAGTGTCGGTATCAGTAAATAGAGCCGTTTTCACAAAAGACATTTTGAGACCTGCACAGGTGTAAATAAGTGAATGAATGATAAATAAATGGCTAATTTCCATATAGCGCTGTCTTGGCCCTGGCATTGCACATATTGGCTTACTCTCACACTGGTTAACTTGAACATATGCATCAATCAGAGCCATAGGTCTTATTATTAGTAATACCTGTGTTTTACCTACTGTGACAAGTTAAAATGTTTGCTGTGAAAAGATCTATTCTACTGTCAATCATCTACTGACGATATCCATGTTACGTCATGAAACATGAAGTGGTTTGTAACGAGACAGTACATTGTCAAATCTACTCCAAACTCTACATGTTTGATAAGAGTCCCGGCCTGAAGACATCTACGTGCCAATATTGACTCATAGTCATAGCGCCACCTGCTAGCAACAGGAAATTGAAGTCTTTTGCGACAAACATCTCGGATATGTAGTATGTGAAACATAATGCGTGTTAAGTGCAGGTTGTGTAATGCCACATAGTGGACACAGGAAGTGATCCAAAATTTGCAATAGATACAGTGCCTTCCGAAAGTATTCGGCCCCCTTGAACTAGGGCTGCACAATTAATCGAATTTTAATCGCGATCACGATTTTGACTTCCCACGATCAACTTTGGGTGATGAGCGATTTTTTGTTTGTTTTTTAAAGTCTTTTTTTTTTTTTATTTTTTTTGACTTCCATCTTTTAATTTTTTTTTTTTTTTTTTTTTGTTTTTTTTTTTTTTTTAAAGCGTCATTTCATAGAACGCTCCGGGTTTTGCAAAGCCAATCTACCGATACTACCGTCTGCTCATGAGCAGTCAGAGTAGTTCACGCACCCCGTGCATCTTAGAGCAAGATGTAGACAGCACAGAGGACAGAGTAACGGGAGGAAAACTCAACAGATAGCAGTCGGTTATACGTCGTATCAAGGTTTACAGTTTACCAGTAAAAGCAATTTGTCCCGTCTGTTGTTTTTCAGACACAGCAGTGAGCAGTGCTAGTCGGTGCTATAGCGTTCGTTAGCTGTTAGCTAATAGCGTCTTTTAGCTGTAGTAGTAGCGTCTGTTAGCTGTTAGCTCTCTAGGATGCACCGGCGCTAATGTCCATCAGCTGCAATGCTGTTATAAGATATGGTTAATTTTGCGTTACGTGACCCATTTTTGTACAATGTAAAGCAGGGCCTGGGTCGTTGCCTGTGTGGGTCCATCCCTATCTCTCTCCTCTTACTCCGCGCCCGGACACACAGCGCCGGTCCACACTTCTGACATTTGTCTACAGTTTTAATTTTTTATCAACACAGCTGTGTATTGTTAAATATGAGGGGCAAACCTGTGTTTGTACCAGTGTTTCCGCGGGTATCTTTGCGGCCACGGCGAAGAACACAGAAGAAGTTATTGAATGCAACTAACTTCAGTTGGTAG
>NC_045745.1:30142159-30153606 GCF_008692095.1 Etheostoma spectabile
ACGGAGCTGCTGGACCTGGACCAGAGATGTGACCCATGGCCAGAATATCATAGTTCATCACACTCCCTGTCGCAGTTATAAATAACCTATGTGACAATAAAATTTGTTTTGGCTAAAATCAACAAATAATCGTGAAAATAATCGATCAAAATTTTGATAAAAATAATCGTGATTATCATTTTGGCCATAATCGTGCAGCCCTACCTTGAACCTTTTGCCACATTTCAGGCTTCAAACATAAAGATATAAAATCTGTAATTTTTTTGTGAAGAATCAACGAGTGGGACACAATTATGAAGTGGAGCAAAATTTATTGGATATTTAAAACTTTTTTAACAAAAAAAACCTGAAAATTGTGCGTGCAAAATTATTCAGCCCCTTTACCTTCAGTGCAGCAAACTCTCTCCAGAAGTTCAGCGAGGATCTCTGAATGATCCAATGTTGACCTAAATGACTAATGATGATAAATAGAATCCACCTGTGTGTGATCATGTCTATGTATAAATACACCTGCTCTGTGATAGTCTCAGAGGTCCATTTAAAGCACAGAGAGCATCATTAAGAACAAGGAACACACCAGGCAGGTCCAGATACTGTTGTGGAGAAGTTTAAGCCGGATTTGGATACAAAAGATTTCCCAAGCTTTAAATATCCCAAGAAGCACTGTGCATCGATAATATTGAAATGGAAGGGGTATCAGACCACTGAAATCTACAAGACTCGGCCGTCCTGTAAACTTTCAGCCGACAAGGAGAAGATGATCAGAGATGCAGCCAGAGGCCCATGATCACACTCGGATGAACGCAGAGACTACAGCTGAGGGTGGAGAGTCTGTCCTCGGACAACAATCAGTTGTACACTGCACAAATCTGGAATTAAATTATGGAAGAGTGGCAAGAAGAAAGCAATTTCTTAAAGATATCCATAAAGTCTCATTTAAAGTTTGCCAACACCACCACGGGGAGGAAACACCAAACATAGTGGAAGAAGGTGCTCTGGTCAGATGAAACCAAAATCAAACTTTTGGCAACAATGCAAAAAGTTATGTTTGGCGTAAAAGAACACAGCTCATCACCTCAAATACAATCCCACTGTCAAACATGGGTGTGGCAGATCATGGTTGGGGGCTGCTTTTCTTCAGCAGGGACAGGGAAGATGGATGGAGCCAAAAAAGGACCATTCTGGATGAAAAACTGATGGAGTCTGAAAAAGACCTGAAACTGGGGAGATTTCTTCCAACAAGACAATGTCCAAAACATAAAGCAAATCTACAAATAAACGTATCCAGTGTGAGAAAGGGCCAAGTCAAAGTCCAGACCTGAATCCAATCGAGAATCTGTGGACAGAACTGAAAACTGTTGTTCAAAAGCTCTCCATCCAACCTCACTGAGCTCGAGCTGTTTTGCAAGGAGGAATGGGCAAGAATTTCGGTCACTCGATGTGCAAAACTGATAGAGACATACCCCAAGCGACTTGCAGCTGCAGCAAAAGGTGGCTCTACAAAGTATTAACTTAAGGGGGCTGAATAATTTTGCACGCCCAGTTTTTCAGTTTTTAATTTGTGAAAAAGTTAGAAATATCCAACAGATTTGGTTTCACTTCATGATTGTGTCCCACTTGTTGTTGATTCTTATCAATTTTTTAAAATATTTTTGTTTGTGTCAAAGTTCAAGGGGGCCGAATACTTTCGCAAGGCACTGTAATTTCAGGCACTTTGCACACTGTACAATGGTCGTCCAAATGTACTGCTGCGCTAACCGGCATTCCCATCAGTATGTTCGGGGATGTGCATGGCCCGTTCATCGCTGCTTGCAGCTTTAAATGAAGAATTGCGTATTTCTGTTGTTTTTTAATACCACTTGTTAAAAATGGTCAGACCAGAATTATAATCAAACTCATGGTGATTTGAAACAGTTAATTACCTTAAGAGGAAGGTCTAAGAAATTTAAGGTGTGTTGTATTTCACAAATGGACATCATTATCAGGTAATGTGAAAGGGAAAATATTGGTTCTGGCTTCAAAAACATATAGATCCTGTCCCTAATACATAAGAAGCCCACAATGGTATTTGTAGCATGTACCAATACCTGGTAGATAGATAAGGTGTGTAGGTGTTTTTTGTAGTGCAAACATGTAATGGGCTTTTCATTGGATTGCATGCAGGATTACAAGGATGGGAGGAGAGATTAAAGATATCTGATCGAGCCCACCTTGGTGAGTAAGCATTTCCCCATTGAGAGTTTTGAATGAGAAATGGCCTTGTATTGACAGTCCATTCTCTACCTGTAGTGTTTAACTTCCATCAAGCTGTTGATGGAATCCAGGAGCAGCAGCGGCAGCAACAAGAAGGGAAAAAGTAAATCGACTCTGATTAGTTTAAAATACTGTATCTTTTTTACTTTAAAGTGTATATGTTGTGGATTGTTCTCAAGTTGGAGTATTTTCTATTAAATCAATAGTTTATTAATGTGTTTTTATATGTTCTCCAGTTTGGGAACCACCAAAAAGGGTATCGGTCCGGCCTACTCCTCCAAAGCTGCTCGCAACGGCCTGCGGGTCTGTGACCTAGTCTCAGATTTCAAGGTTTTTGAGGAAAAGTGAGTTTTAACAAAATAATAATTTAATTTTCATATTCTCATATCATATTATCCGTGCTCTAAAATGAGATAACATGTCAAAGACTGCCAATTGTGCAAACTTCGTAGTGTGCAGGGCTTTTAATGTCTTAGTCAATAACCTTCTGGGTTTTGCAATGCTTTTGCAAGCTTTTAAAGGGCAGTTTCCATCCCTAAATGTGATAAAGGAACTTCTCAAGACACAAATTTGGGTTCAGGAATATTTTCATCACGATAAGCAGATTTCTTTTCTTTTTTTTTATAAACACAATTCTTAAATACTTGGACTGTCCGTATCTTCTCCTGCCACCAGATGGCAACAGCTGGTTGTGGTCCACATGAAAACTGCTGTCGCTCTGCTTTAATGGGAGCATTCTGATGGCCTCTCTGTCCTGGATATCATGTTGTGAAATGATATTGTGTATTTGCTTGCAGTGAGATGTACGTAAGTGTTAATGAACACGTGTAAGCAGACTCTGTCCTCCTCACAGGTTCCGTATGTTGGCAGAACATTTCCTGACCATGTATCCAAAGCTTAACGTGGACGTTGACCGTGAACTGGAGCAGCTGAAGGTGAGCCAGGAAATACTGACCGAATCACATCAGTGTGTTTTCACTCAGTTGCTTGGCATTGATATTGTAACCATAGACCTTGGTTAGTGGAAGACATTTGGACATGTCAGTGGGTGTAAATAATAAAATGAATGATGGCTGAATTTAGCTTTGGTTTCAAGGTCCTGGTGTTGTGCATACTGGCTCACTGTCACCGCGACACTAGAACACTGACATCCTTAATGTTGTTACTAACACCTGGGCTTCAAATGCCTGCTGTGAGAAATGCCTGTTATTTTGTGAATGGAAACATTTATTGAAAGTATATTTGGCTCGATTAATAACAATCTGGAAAAAAACAAAACATTTGTAATGCTGATATTTATTATGACAGTAATGCAGCTTTTACAGATGGAGCAAATAAGAAATGATGACGTTGCCTCAAACAAGATTGTTTATTAATTATTTTTAAATAATAAGGGTGTTAGTTCCCTCTCACCTGAGTTTGAATGGTTGACAGTAAGGGCGTTTTCACACCTGTAGTTGGATCAGTTGGTGAGGTTTGGTTTGATTTCACTCCTGGAAAAATACAAGTGTACCAGATTACGTCATTACAAATAAGGCAAGAACATCCAGCCCTCTTATTGGTGGGATAGGTCTGGGGGAGGGGAGCAAGAAAGTAACAGGCAGAAGGCCCTGTGTCCTGGTCTAGTGGTCAAACCAGCTCCTTTCATTAAAATGATCAGACTTCGTTTCACAAGAGATGTTACTCCATCTGCTCTGGTCACCGAGACTTCGCGCTGCTCTGCCGGCGTCTGTCTCCAGTTTTAGTGGCAGCTGGTTTGACCACGCCATCCATCACTTGACCGCAGTCTATTTCTGAGATAGACACACTGCAAGCTGCTACAGTTTGCTGCTCGGCTGCATCGCATATTGCTAAACACACCTGTCTACAGGAGATATTAACTCAGACTGGGGAAGCATGTATAGTTGGTGCAGTTGAAGTACGTCTCACGTTCTCAACACAAACAAACCGCTCCCGAGTTCGGTTGACAGCGTACAGAATCCACGTGTTCAAGGTGCGCACCAGAGTTGGATTGCCGTGTTCCCACCTGCCCAGACGAACCGCATCAGTGGGGCAAACCGAACTAAAGTCTGTCGCTGTGAAAACGCCATAAGAGTTGTAATTGCTAAATAGTATTCAGTGTGTTCATTATATTAATATCCAGTCTTTTCCATTCATATTCGGTTGTAGATATCAAACGGCACATCTAGAGATGCATCTAAGCCCTCGTTGGTTACTGTTTTTCAGGGACTTGCAGAGAGACTGCGTCCTCTGGTGACTGATGGCGTCTACTTCATGCACAGAGCTCTTACTGGTCCCAGTAAGAAGATCCTGGTGGAGGGAGCAAACGCTGCTCTGCTGGATATTGACTTCGGTGAGCAACACAGGGTTTGTGGAATTGATAATGAAGATGGACGGGTGTTTTGCTTCCTCGGGTTAACGGATGTTTCTCTGTTCAGGGACGTATCCTTTCGTGACGTCTTCTAACTGCACTGTGGGAGGAGTGTGCACTGGTCTGGGCGTGCCTCCATCATACGTTGGCCGAGTGTACGGTGTCGTCAAAGCCTACACCACTCGGGTGGGCGTCGGCGCTTTCCCAACAGAGCAGGATAATGTGAGTAAAGACCGTTTTAAATGAAGCAGTTTTCAGTTGTGTTAAAATCTGAATGACAATTTCTGTTAACATCATCGTTTAACTTAATAAGATAGCTTGTTATGGGTGAGTTGGAATTGTTGTCATAGTTTATGGATTGCATACATATTTCGATTTCTCCTAATTCTAAAATAGCACCTACTGTATATTTATCACATTATAAAACACTCCTGCGATGAATGCAGTACCCATGCAGAACAATATATTAGTGAGCAAGGGCACATGGTGTCATAGATAGATAGATGTGAAAGATGCAGCTCAGCAGTATTGCAGAGAGAGAGTGAGTAAATCATCTGGCCTGTGTCTCCTTGTTCAGTAACTGTTAAATTGAAGCTCACTGCACTAGCATTGGTATTAAAAACGGTTCCAGTCAGTACCCAGCTGGAGCCATTATTGTGACTGGGGGGGGGGGGGGGGGGGGGGGGGGGGTTTGTATTTTCATTACATGGAGATTAGGGCTGCACGATATGAGGAAAATACCTAATTGTGATTATTTTTGACTGATAATTGACTGATAAGATTCCCGATGTTGGAGCGAATGATTGTTTTTGTATCCGTATTCTCAGTTTTATTGAAAATGTAATATTATCATTGAAAGAAATAAAAAATATTTCATTGTGATTTTATTTTTTCCTGTACCCAGAAAAGATTCTTTTTGTCTGTAAGAAACTTTTTGTAGGCCGGCATGTCTCTGCAAAACCGCAATACCATAACTCATTCAAAATGGTTTGACACATATTTTGCCATTGACAATATTGCGCCCCTCCCTCTGTGATTTGGATATTGCATTAGTCCATATTGCGATTTCGATACACTTGCAATTAATTGTGCAGCCCTAATGGAGATGAGGCTTGACTAGCCAAAACAGAGAATGTTGGAAACAATTTCCTTTCATTTGTTTTAAATTCAACAATTTGTTGTATTTTTTGCAGAATACTGAAAGCAGCAGAAATGCAGAACTGAGTAAACTTCAATATCTGTTTATCGCAAGTAATATAGTTTTTTGTGATATTCAACAACGTAATTGCATATTTTCCTCAGTTTGTGCAGCCCTACTGACGCGACATCCCACAGTGATGGAGATTCCTCAGTGAGCCTAAACGGCCTCAGTGACATCATCAGTTCCATGGGTGTTGTGGTCAGCTTCAGCCTCAAGGTTACAGAGGCAGACTTGTGGTCAGACACAGTTTAGTTAAAAATCAGGGTGATGAAGCAGGATGTTACTGGAATGTGCAGCTGACTGTCCCTACACATATATAGATGTAAAAACAGGCAGAACCACACGATACCCCTAAAATATGCTGACATATCTGGGGGATTTTGAAAAAGTAGATTTCCCTTTCTCTTTCACAGTTGACACTGTGTGCTTCTTGTTTGTGTTTCAGGAGACTGGAGAACTGTTACAGTCCAGAGGGCGAGAGTTCGGTGTGACGACGGGCAGAAAGAGGCGTTGTGGTTGGCTGGACCTGATACTGGTCCGATACGCCCACATGGTCAACGGCTTCTCTGCGTAAGAACCCATCTCAACCATTTCAGAATATCAAGCCAATCTTTTAATGTGATTACAGGAGGTCCAGTTAAGCCTCATGCTGTCCAGAGTTGAACAGTGACTTCTTTCCTTGCAGAATTGCCCTGACAAAGCTGGACATTTTGGATACGCTGCCGGAGATTAAAGTGGGCGTGGCTTATAAGGTTGATGGAAAATCTCTACCAAGTTTCCCCGGTAGGTCATTCCCATTTAGTGGTTTTGAAGATTTGCTTGTTGCTGTCATTACAGAAAAATAGTAATGGATTTAACAGTCAACAAGCATTAGCTTAATTACTTCAAATTAGATTTTAGTGTTGCCCTAAAGTTGAGGGCAGAGTTTGATCACTGTAGGGCTGCAACTAATGAGTATTTTCATTATCGGTCATTCATTTTCTTTCAAGGGGTTAAAAGACCTGAAAAAAGTGAAAAATTAACATTACAAGTTTTTGAAACTCAACAAAACCTCTTGAAATTGCTTTTTGTGTCTAACCTACACAGCTGCAAACCCAAAGATATAAAAGTTTTGCTTTCTATAACCTTGTAAACCGTGGCTGCACCCAAATAGCTGGGCCGTCTTGACTGTCTTAGTTCTGCACATGTTTCTGTTGCTGTAGTCCTATTTACAGTTTTATTTCATCTATGCGTGGAGACGCTGGCCTTTCTAACCTCTCCTCTTGAATCGGATCTCCCTTGCGCTGGAATCAGTTTCACTGAGCATACTGACTCTTAATAAATACAAAAAATTAATAAATGGCATGACATTAGTCAGTTCCAACTGCTTATTGTGCGCGTAAATTGACACTGAGATGTATGTTGTTCTGTAAGTGGTGTGGTGCTGCCACTATTCTTATTTTCACTTTGACATTAGGCAGTATTTTGAGTAAAAGAGACTCTACATTTATCTTATATCTAAGCTAACCATCGCAGGGGTGTGCTAATGCTGGGAACAGGTAAATTGCCTACTTTATCCATATGATGTGACAGACTTAGGTTAATATTTCACCAGGTCCGAGGGCTAGAGGGAGGTGTTAAGTAGACCCCATAAAGTTATCCTACAACTGATTTTGATACTATACTGTATGGATGGTAACTACAGGACATGCTTTGAATTAAAAAGTTTTTACAATATAGTGTTAGGGACTGTAATGTTAAATCCCATGGGCCCACCACCTGTGGGAGGAACCGCTGGGGTTGGGTGGGGTGCCACATGGGTGGCGGTGAAGGTCAGGGGCCTCGACGGACCAGACCTGGGTGGCCGAGGTTGGCTCTGGGGACGTGGAATGTCACCTCTCTGGTGGAAGGAGCCGGAACTTGTGCGGGAGGTGGAGCACTGCCACTTAGATCTGGTGGGGCTTTTGCACCGTCCCAGTTCTGGAACCGTACTCCTGCATAGGGGTTGGACTCTGTTCTACTCCGGAGTTGCCCAGGGTGTAAGGCGCCGGGCGGGTGTGGGGATACTCACAATGAGTCCTTACCCCAAGGGAAGGAGTTTAAATACCTTGGGGTCTTGTTTGTGAGTGAGGGGACGGTGGAGCGGGATTTGGCGCGGCGGGTACGGTAGAACATTCCGTTAATCGCACCGTTGTGACAAAGAGAGCTGAGCCAGAAGACAAAGCTCCCGATCTACCGGTCGGTTTTCGTTCCTAGCCTTGAGACTTGTGAAAATGACTTGTGAACATCTCAGATACTAGGTACTACTTAGATTTTGGTTACAGGTGAGTGAAAGTAGCATTTATGCTCCCTGATGTGTTGTTTGTACACGTCAGCTTTTCCTATTAGGAAATGCAGCATCTTGGGATTTGTAAATCTATTTAGCAGCAGATTTCAGGGTGCATTTATCTTCTGTATCTCTCCGCTCCCAGCGCCCAATGGCGCAAATTGAATTGTTCAGCTAATGAACCAGAGGATGATAAAACAACTTCTCTCTGTCTGCTTCTCATGTGACACTGCAGCTGCGCTCGGCCGGCCTGTTATCACTGATTTCCCTCGTACATTTATCATCTTTATGGGCCTGGATGTTGGATGAAGTGGCTCTTATCCTGATCCAGATGTGTTTGCCAGTTGTACTGCAGTCTTTTATCAAATAGATATATGTACACAGGGAGCATCTCACCGTTTCAGATGTTAAAATGTGTCAGCAATGCTTGCTGTTTTGACCAGTCTTTCAACCAATTAGTATGATGATTAGTATAATTGGTAACTGGAAACCAGCAGAAAAACATTAATAAGAGATAAGATCATCTTTATTGATACCACCATGGGGAAATTAACTTGTCACAGAAGCTTAATGCAGCATAACGTGTAACAAAAATACACATTAAATATAAATAGGATAGAAAAATACACAAAGAATAAAATAGGAAGACAAAATAATAAGAGTAATGGTAAAATGTACGCGATAGACACAGGCGCCTGCAAAGCTCACTGGGTAGAGCACGCGCCCGTATACAGAGGCTCAGTCCTCAGCGCAGCAGCCGCGGGTTGGTTCCAGCCTGAGGGCCTTTGCTGCATGCTGAATCCCCTTTCATGTCTAAGCTGTCCTGTCAAAAATAAAGAAATGAAGTATTATTACATATTGCACAGGTCACAGTAAGACGTACAGAGTAACAAATAAATAACTATAAACAAATTGGTGCAGAACATTTTTACGCGTTGGCTGAATGTAATCAATGTGCTTCTGCTGTAGCGAACATGGACGTTTTGACGCGGGTGTCCGTGGACTACGAGACGTTGCCCGGCTGGTGCTGCAACACGGAGGCGGCTCGCAGCTTCGAGGAGCTGCCGTCCCAGGCCCAGAGTTACATTCGGTTCATCGAGGACTTCCTGCAAGTGCCAGGTTTGTTAAGAGGCACTTCACCTTAATGGATAGCCTGCAGCCACGCCGCCGTGGGCTTTGCCAGAGCTGCCAGTCACATCTTGTCTTTGTTTCTCATTTCATTTCAGTGAAGTGGGTTGGAGTCGGCAAGTCCAGAGAGAGCATGATCAAACTGTTTTGATCCGTCGGCGGAGCTGTTGTCCTCGTCACCACACATTTCGGATGAGGATTTCCGGTTTTGATAGGATTACCAGAGAAGTTTAAACATGCAAAATCTCCTAAAGGAAATACTTCACCAGCAAGGCTATTTGTGAAACTTTAAATTGCTGCTTGGGAATCTCATTTAAGATCATTTTTCTTGGGTATAATTTATGCATTCCACACAGTGTTTTCTGTATTTATTAGGCTGTTAACTTTTAAAATTTGGTGGAAATGGGTCGATCATTTATTCATTTATTGCATTCCTACAGTGAAGCGCTGTTGTTGTTGTTTTTTTTAGCGTTTGAAGCTTAATCTTAAAGCGTAACTCGTCAAAATGTAATGTAGGGTCTTTTTGTGAATGTACCCGAGTCAAACTTTTATTTAAAAGCATATTTAGGATGGAAGCGCCACTTTTAAGATTTACCGTATTCTCGTTTTGAATGGGACTGCTAGGGGCACTACTATGATCACTAAGAAAAATCACTATATCACTAAGAAGGCTGGACACAACATGAGACTTACCGCCAGGGGCTCTACACATGAACTCAGCATTGAGAACAGTGTGTTCACAGTTTACTAAAAAAGGTTTAACAACTCACTGTAGCAGTTGTTGATGCTGTCCGCCATCTTGTCAGTCAAAAAGAGTCAATCTCCGAATGTGAGGAAATGGCATTCTTATATGAGGCTCATTTTTTTTAACTACAAGGTCAATATTGTTTTTTACTAACGACAAAACAACATTTTCCGTGCATTTATATGGAACAAAGCTAGGAGCGTTCCATCTTTCCTCTCCTTCCTGTCACGTTGCATTCAGAAATCGACTCTTTGACTGGCTAGATGGACGGTGACCGGAGAAACCAACCGCTACAGGGAGTTGTTAAAGTTTCTTTTTAGTAAACTCTGTGTATAGAAACTATGTTCTCAGTGCTGAGTTCATGTGTAGAGCTCCTGGTGAGACTTGGAGCAAAGTCTCATGTGCTGTCGAGCCTTCTTAGTGTTTTAAAAATAGTGATTTAGATTAGTGCTGTCAAAAGATTCAAATATTTAATCGCATTAATGTCATAGGTAACTCGCCATTAATTGCACATTTTAAATGTCAAAAGGTGAATCTTAAAAGTGGCATTTCTGTCCTAATTATGCTTTTAAACAAGAGTTTGACTCGGGTACATTCCCTGAAAGACCCTAGGTTGCATTTTGGCGAGAGTTCTGCTTTAACTGATCTGTTCTCCAGGTTGGTGTTTTCCACATATATTTGCAGAGCCGTTGATGAACAGATGTTGAAGCCTTCGGATTAAAGGGCACAACAAAATAAAGCCGAGATTATTTTCAGACAGATGATTGGAAGCCACCGTGCGATCAGTCTGACTTTTCTATCGAACTATTTTAAAACACTTTAAAAACATGACTACATCTCAGTTAAGTTTGTAACAATTTTTTCATGATGTTTGTTGGAATGAACAATGTTTTTTTTAAATCATCCTCAAAATGGAAAATCAACACTTAACAACTGAATTTGAATAGATGTTTTCTCATAATAATAATAATAATAGAGGAAAAGTATGTAGAAATGCCATGTCCACAGAGACATTGGCTCTTTTTGAGAAGTTTGTGTAAATGAAAAAAAGAAAAGAAAGAAATTGCCAAAAGGCAGTACGTTCCAGTGTTTCCTACGTCATTTCATTCATTGTCAATAATGTAAAAGACTCTTACTCAGCTTGCTCTTACAATAAAAGGAAACTAACCTTTAGTGTTTCTTTTATTTTGTCATTTTCATTCAGCTTTTAATGAATGGTTTAGCCCAGCCAACATTTAACAGGGGGTCTGTGACCCCTAGGGGTCCTCAGAGTTAATGCGGGGGGGAGGGGCTGCCAAATTATGTTTACAAAATAACATTTACATTTTTCTTTTTGAAAATGAATATATCTCAGACGATATTTATAAACATGAATTTCATCAAACATTTTAATAGTTTGGCCTATTTGTGGGGGGAATTTTTTGGTTGAGCTTGGTGTTTGTGC